>NC_027751.1:25290115-25290766 GCF_000695525.1 Brassica oleracea var. oleracea | reverse complement strand
GCCAAGAGTAGTCGTATGGTTTCTATCCGAGCAACTGGTGCAAATACTTCGTCGAAGTCTATGCCTTGTTGTTGCACATAACCTTTTGCAACTAGCCTTGCTTTGTATTTGATCACCGTTCCATCTGCATTCCTCTTGGTCTTATAGATCCACTTCAAACCTATCGGTTTCACACCTGCCGGCTTCTTGACGAGCTTCCAAGTTTTGTTTTTGATGATAGATTCGATCTCTGCCTTCATTGCATCGATCCAAGCTTGTATTACTGCAGCTTCGATGTAACTTTCTGGTTCACCATCGATGGTGATCAAGAGTCTGTCACTTTCAACTTCAGCGAGTAGGATGTAATCATCGAACCGCTTTTGTTTTCTGATGTTACGACCATATCTTGATGTTACATGCGGGTCTTGGTTTGCATCGTTGTTCTCTACTACTTGCTCTTGTTCATATGCGTCTACAGCTTCTTCTTCTTCATTATTGTTTTGCTCTTCGTGGTGTTGGTGATCTTGATGCTCATCACCGTCTCCTTCTTCTGTAACATCAATATGAGGAAGCTTGAATGATCCTGGTTCTTCGTCTACGTTTGTTGATAGTGTGGACCAATCCCAACTTTTCTTCTCGTCAAAGATTACATCTCTACTAACAACTATCTTC
>NC_027751.1:25281828-25288179 GCF_000695525.1 Brassica oleracea var. oleracea | reverse complement strand
TCTTCTTATTAGATTTAGAAACTCTCTCAAAACTAAACCTTTCAATGTGTTTCTCTTGATGGAACATCTCTCCATGAGAACTCTTTATATAGGAAGAAGCTACATCTTTTCCTAATAATAATATGGAAACATTCCTAAGCTCGATATGTTTTCCTTTTTCCTTAACCCATCAAACTTCACTTTAATGAGTTAACTTGCTCCTCAAGTTAATTGGAATTATCCAGCAAAAGAGAACGACGTTAAGATTGATAACATATATATGATCTCGAAATGTATCACGTATCACCTAAAAGGCCTTCTTCTTTTAGTAAATCCCCTGCAAGGTAATGACTATGACACAATTCTCGGATTCAATCTAAACGCATCACGCGACAAGTTACTCAACTTGTTATTGTGTCAACCCATCAGGCAATTACTAATATGCCTTAATGGGATCAGTAATTTATCACCAACCTATAATTGTGTTTTGCGATTCCATAGTTATGAAGATAGGTAAGTGAGCCCGCCCAATTGAAAAAAAAGAAGTGAGATACTTCTTGTTATCCAATATGAATTTGCTATAAACAAGAGAAGAGAGACTAGAGTGCGAAACAATTACAAGATGTATATAAATCTGAGGACTAAGGAAAAAGTTTTGTAATCTCACTTCTTGAAAAAAAGGCTGGATACTCGGTTTTCTCGGTTTGGAAAATGTCAACGAATTGAACCTAACTACCGTATGCTACTCCCTCTGATTCCGAATAAGTTTCACTATGACATTTTTTACACAGATTAAGAAAGTTGCTGAAATATATGTAAGTTGTTATTAATTACACCTTTCTGACCAATAGTATTTGAGATATAAAATTATTTATAAAATCAATGCAGTTTGCAATTAATTTTCAAGTGAAAGTAAGTATAATTTGCATTGCAATTATAAAGTGACACTTTTGTGTAACAAAAAAAAAATGTTAGAATGACACTTTTTATGAAACAGGGAGAGTATTAACCAAGGCTTATAAAGGTCTTCAAACAATTACAAGTAATTAACCAAGGCTTATAAAATCTGTTATGTATTAAAAAGAAAAATATAGGTTTATAAAGTTTTATCATAAAGCATGATCAGGGTCGTGCTTCCATTGCAAAAAATGAAGCTTTCGCTTCGGGCAGCAGTTTTTAAGAAAATTAATAGGACATCTTTTCTTAGTTTTTAATATGACATCAAGGCATCTTTCATTAGTTATTATTTTGATTAAATCATATTTTATTAATTATATTGCTTTAATCATACATAATAGAATGTATATATATGGTAAACGTCAGTAATTCGGGTAAGCTTAATATAGACTAAGAGAATCGTAGATGTTAGATTGTTATGGTTATAATGGTCTAATGGCTAGCAACCTAATGATATTCTGGTAGTTTTAATAGTAAAATAACCAAATAAAAATACACAACAAAATTGTCATTCTTATAAAAATTAAGATACAGAAAAAAAATTAAGTAATATTGGTTAATTTGTGCTTTGAAAAAACTATTCAAAATATTAGAAAATTTGATTATTAATTTGACAAAAAAACAAAATTTAAATTTAGAATTAATATTTTATTTTTTGATATTTTTTATAAAAAATTGCTATGAAAGAATAGTATTTTGTTAGTATAATTTAAAATGTTGGGCATTTTATTCTAATTGCGCTTCCGTAATGTAACTTTAATGAGACATATGATGTATTTATAAGGATTTTTAAACTTTTATAAAAGTCAATACAATTAGTTTATACAAATTTAAAAACAGTAATGTAATAAAATTTGAGATCCAGTCCATCAAAAATCCTGCAACGAAACCAAAAAAAGAATCGTCTGTATAATTTTTTTTATAACGGTAATATTATAATAAATCAACATTAAAAAAACGAAAAGTAAGTTAAGTTTCCTTTTCTTGAAAAAAGATCGGTCAAGTATTTGATAAAAAGGAAATTGGAAATTGAAACTGGAAACTTAAAATCTCAAGTGTGTTATAAATAGAGAGGTGGTATCTATCTTCAAATCATCCTGAAACACAAACAAAGCAACGAGAGAGAGAGTTCAAAAGATATACTAAGATTGTGTGAACAAAAAAGTTCTCGAACCCTGGCAACTAAAATTTGGTTCATCTTCTTCTTGCCTCCCAAGATTTGATTTGTCTTTCATCATCCATCATGGCTACCAAATTTAATGGTGCGCCCCTTCCGCGTGTTGAGATCAAACCTAAACCTAAAGCTCATGATGATGATGAAGTAACACTTAGACTTAAATCTAAAAATGTACATGTTATATGGGATTGGAACAACGCCCCGATTCCCTCTGGATACGACATGTTAACTCTGTTGACTAAAATCCAACAAGGATTACAGACGCTTGATCCTGCTCTGACCATCAACACCGTGGTGGCTTCTGGTGATCTCTACATGTTAGAAATCAACGAAAAAGATGCCGAATCCATGTATCAGGTTCTTGAGAAGGATGACCGTGTTAAAACATTCAACGTTCCATTAAGAGAAGTAACCTGCGACGCCTGTCGGAAAAGTTTTCCGCGTTGCAACAACCATGAAGAAGATGATGAATATACGAGAGTTCATGCGATTTTAGCACGGGAGATGATGATTCTTAATTTCAATCATCCACCTCCTTGTTATCTTCTCCTCATATCTGGTGATAAGAAGTTTGACACTTCTTTGAGTTTCATGGCCAGCCGTGGATATAAGGTTTTGCTCTCATTTCCAGATGGCGACATTCCCCTTGGACAACAATCACAAGAGTTTTGGTTGTGGCAGAAATTGATCCTAGGAGAAGGGCCTTTAGACAGAGCGAGCAAGTGAAGTTTGAAACTCATCTTGCATAGCAAGAGACTACTCTATGTTGTTATCGTTTTAGTTTTCTTTTATGTTTTGTAAGTTGAAAGATTTCGACAGATTCAAATTTCTCTTTTCCCTTTTTACTTTCAGTTTGTTCTTAGTTTACAATCTCAGTTCCAAAAAAATTAAAATAGAACATGTTTAGGCGAAAGCATGTAAAAATAGTAAAGATCTGTTTTGGTGTTAAACAATACACACATATATGGTTTATTATGCGGTGCAAATATAACTCTCGACATAAATCTTCACAAGTAGAATTATTTGTAGAATTATCGTTATAGAATCTCCTAATAATTATTATAATTTGTAATAGATAACTCATGTTAAAAAAAATTAATATATGAAACTTGTAATGAACTACTTTAGAGAGAGATGAACAACCCAAGTTTATAGTAGATCACAGAGAACGCCTCTAATTACAGACACTTCCAAGAACAATAGTTACAGAGACACAGCGGCAAGTCGTTAAGAGATTCAAAATTTTAATTTTTTAAGACAAGTTTGGGATAAAAGCTCCTCCTCCTCCAGCTTCACCACTATGCTGCTGTTCTTTCCATATTCTTCCAGTAACCCGCAGTTTCAGCTCTTTCCTATCTCCACCCGAGAAGAAGAGAGCCATGTTCCTCTGTATGATTAGTCCATCATGACTATCTTTAACTTTCCTGTGACTGTCTCTCACGCTTCTCGGTGTTCCTTCCCATATCAGCTTCCGACCATAACCTCCAACTTCCAAACTGTAGTTATAGTTCCGAGCTTCTGTCTCATCCCCCATGAAACGCAAGAACGCCATGTAGACTGGAGCCATTCCGAGTTGAAATGCCTCAAAGTGAAGACAAAAGTATTCACCAAAGCAGTAAAAGACCTGAAACAAAACCAAAAGACAGAAACGATAAGAATAACAGCAATGAAACCAAAGCAATGTTTAAAAAAAAATAGTTTTAAAAATATATTTTTTTTACATTTTTGTGTATTTTTTATTACTCCCTCTGTTTCATTATAAGTGTCGTTTCAGGTTTCGGCACACGGATTAAGGAAACAATTAATTTTGTACATTTCCTATAAAAAAACACTATTACCTATACACCTAACCATATTTCAACCAATAGAAAATAAATTTTGCATAAAATTAATAAATTTTGCATTGAAAATTGAAAACGACACTTATTTTTAACGAAAAAAATTCTCTAAAACGACACTTAATATAAAACGGAAGGAGTATGTAATAATTATAAATTGTACATTTCTAAAAAATAATTGAATTTATTTAATTTCTATTTGTTAAAAATTATAGAAAATAGTTAGTCACAGAAAATAACACATTTATTATCAAAATTTAATATGTTTTATTAGTGTGAAAACTCTAAAACATTAATCTTTATTTTTTTTTTCAAGGGAGTATAGTCTTACAGTTAACATCCATGTAGCATTTTCGACTTCACGAGGATTAGACTTGACATAACGATGGTTGAAAGTACACCCAGAATGCATATCCACCTTGTGGTCATCCCTCAGATGAGCAACTAAGAAAGGGATATCACCCATAACAGAACAGTCTGAACCAGCGTACGGACAGCTATAAGGCCTGAAGTCACATACTGTCTCGTGGTTGAGCTTACTGTAATAAGGGAATATCTCCGGACATCCAAGTGACATGTACTTGCACGGAAGCTCAAGAGACTCGGCTACTTTTTCAAGTGCTAAACAACGGATATCACCGAGCTCTTGTCTACATGTAGGGCAGCGATTGTGAACTCTGTTCTTACACGTTGAACATAGAGTATGTCCGTTTTGACACTGTAGGAGAATCAAAATCATTGTGTAAACAAAGAGACAATCAAAAAGCTTAGCCCTAAAACCAATCAACAGAGTAAAGATCCGGGAACTGAAAAAAAAAACAGGGAAAATTCAGACAAGAAGAGATTGAAACAGAGTATCAAACCATAGTGTAAGTGTTTTGTCCGAAAATTATCTAAAGAGACAATAAAAAAGCTTATAGCTTTGGCAAAGCCCTAAAACCAATCAACAGAGCAAAGATCCGGGAACTGGAAAGCAGGGCAAATTCAGACAACAAGAGACTGAAACAGAGTATCAAACCATAGTTTTGTCCGAAAATTCTCTAAAGAGACAATAATAAAAGCTTATAGCTGTGGAAATGTTTAGCAGACAGCAAACCCTAAAACCAATCAAGAAAGCAAAGATCCGGGCAACAGGAGATTGAAACAGACCTGATGAATAGGAGGGTACATAGAATTGGTGCAGACGGGACATTCGAGAAGCTCATGAACACTAGTGGTTGTCGGAAGAAGACCAGAAGCAGCATTCGGGTTGGTGTTGTTATTACTATGATGCTTTGAAACCGATGCGTAGGAATGGCAATCTTGATGGATCTCTTCGTCGTCGCTGACATCGATGGTTGAAGTGCAGTCCATGCTATCCAAATCCATCGAAAGGTGGAAACTTTATGAATCTTTGATCGTGACGAAGATCAAATCCGATTAATTGAAACAGGTCAAGTCTCGTGAAGTGTTGATTTCAAATAAAGAGAGATGCTTTTCTTCATGAGTTGCCGTCAAATGAATCGGTAACGCAATCGGACGGTCAGGAAGGCGACTGTAGTATAGAGAGAATGTTACGGGGAAGAAGAGAGATTCTGAAGAATTTTAGAGGAGATGGAAAATATAGTAATCATTTAATAATTAATATCTTTTTTTTTTATCAACAAACGGCTATTCTATTACTCAAACATGAGGTGGTCCGGGTAGCCAGACCGGAATAGAACAACCAATAAAACATAGAGATCTATGAAAAGATCGAGCATTCCTAGCTAAAGAATCAGCAATTTCATTCTCTGTTCTTGGCACGTAGGTGATCTTGAAGTCCGAGTAACACATGAGGATGATTTGAATGGCTTCCAGCTCCATTGAAAACTTTGGCCAGGCTTGGGGTTCCTTTATCATAGCTATCAGGTCCTTGCAATCTGTACCAAAGTGTTGGCAGTTTGAATGTTGAAGCATGATTTCCAATGCCCATTTCAATGCTTCCAATTCCGAGTGTAGTGCTGTCTCCCGCCTCCTTAAATTTCGTGTTCCCATAAGTTGGATCTTTCCCGTGTTATCCTTTCATGCCCAACCAATTCCACTGAATAGATCTGTGGATGTCCAAGAGCCATCCACCATGCACATATTATTCAAGCTTAAGGCTTGTACCACTTCAGTGTTTGGTGCCTGGAGGGGATTAGGTATAGACTCCTTAGCATTATACCAAGCCTGACATTCACTCTCTGCATACCTGACCAGTTCCAGAGGGTCCCTGTCAATCCCCCTGAATAGCTTATCATTCCTCGCCTTCCATATGTACCAGATTATCCAGGGATAAGGGTCTCTATCATCTTCTGGCCTTCTAATTGTATTTTTCCTCCAGAAAAGGTAGTCCATATTGGCGTACATACTCGATATGGGGAAAGTTTGGGGGTTTGA
>NC_027751.1:25276842-25281788 GCF_000695525.1 Brassica oleracea var. oleracea | reverse complement strand
GAAATTAATTGCCATATAAGATGGCGAATTTTCTGAGGTGCGTTCACTTTCCAAGCAAAGGCTTGAAGTTCAGTGATGCTAGGTTGTGTGACTTCAGCTTTCTCCTCCGCATCCAATATATTTGTAGCAACCAATACCCAGAC
Organism: Brassica oleracea var. oleracea; assembly: GCF_000695525.1. NCBI lineage: Eukaryota > Viridiplantae > Streptophyta > Magnoliopsida > Brassicales > Brassicaceae > Brassica > Brassica oleracea. Next base: position 25,281,645 of record NC_027751.1, on the reverse strand, counting down.
TTAACTGTGTATTGGCCATTTTTAGTGTAGCTCCAGCAGAAAGAATCTCTGCGATGTGTTGGGCTTATGGCCAAACTCATAATCAGCTGTATATCCTCTTGCTCAACATATTGTGCCAGTATCCTAGCATCCCACTCCTTTGATTCCGAACTTATAAGGCTACTTACAAGCATCTTTGGATTTACGACTGGTACTCTAGGGCGGGCCGGCCTAGCTGAAGTCGAAGGAATCCACGGATCCTGCCAGACATTGATTTCATATCCTGAGTGCACTTTACTCCTAATACCCAAAAGCAAGAGCTTCTTCGCTGCTGATATACTCGTCCACACGTAGGATGGGTTATCCACCGCCGCGATTCGCAAAGGCGAACTGAGACGGTAATATTTCCCTTTGAGGACTCTTGCTACTACTGATTTCTTCTTACTCAAATGATTTCTTCGTTTAAAATTAAATGTAATGTGCTGAAAAAAAAATTAAATGTAATGTTTATTAAAGTTTACTAAGAGAGGGGGCATGGTCCAGTAAAGATGGGCCTAAACATGTACATGCTGCACACGATTGCATTTTTGCAAGTTTTTTTTCGGTGTATTATGAAGAGAATTTATGTTTACTAGTTGTTTGCCCGGGCTACGCCCGGGATTTTTTGTTCTATAATTTAATTATTTTTCTATTGCAGTTTTTATTTGAATATAAATGTACATATATACATTAGAATTTATTATAAAAATTTAAACTATTTATATTATATTTTTTGTCTAGTAAATTTGAAATGTTAGAACTCATAGTTTGTTGTGCGTTCTTTATTTCATATTATAGATGTAATGTGTATGAGTTAGAAATTAACTAAACCTTAATTTAAAACATAATATAAAATGTAATTTTATTGGTTAAATTTTTTGAGGTATATTTAATTATAAAGTTTATGCATAGATAATTAAGATTTAATATATTTTAATATGTATGAAAAATATTAAAACTTATATTTTTTCAAAAAACAGAGGCTGTATATCTTTTTGAATATATTTTACTACTTATCTAATTTATTACATATTTTGATGTTAAACATTATTGTTTACGCTGTAAATTAACTCACTAATTGTGTTAAAGTTTAGTTTATTTATTTAGTAATTGGAACTCACCGGAAACTGGCTTAGTTCTGGAGAAGGGAAATTATATGATGGTAAATGTGGTTACATCTTTGAACTTGAGCTATATTGTTTAATAATGTGTAGTTGTATTGAAATGAAATTTTGGTTTGAAGATAATAAGTCATATACAATTTAGGAGGTCATTTGCCTATTACATATTAGCTGTAAACTTTGTTGGTGGAGAAGATTTTGGTGATTGTGATAGGTACTGAGGAGGAAAATGAGATTATTACTGGAATGAGCATGCGTATTGATCTAATGGGATGTAAGTTATTTTATTGACCCCAACTGTTCGCGTTTTTTAAGTTTTGTCTATGCTTGAAGAGGTTGCACCACATTTGCTTACTTCATCAAACTCAACTGCAGAAGCTTATGTTAGTTTGACTGAGTGAGCAGTGAAAGTTCAGAGGAGAAAAAACTCCTACTACAGCAAATATTTGTTCTACAAATAAAATGTGTATAATCTACGATGGTGAAGATTGCGTTAAGTGTGTGATACATGAAATGAAATCATGTTTTCATTGAGTGAAGGACTTCTTGTTGTAAAGTGGTGCTTAAAATTGCGACTAAATTGAACCTTCGAGTCAAAGCTTCCACCAAGTTCGCATGTAAAAACAGAGCTTACTTGATTAGATACAAAATTTTGAAAACAAAACACATACACTAACATGACGGACGGTAGTAATGAGTTTTGAGTCATAATTCATTAATACGCGAAATTTAAAAAAGCTCTGGCGTAGTTTGTGGGAGTTGACATGAGGGTCATAGACTCCATTACTTGAGATTTTACTGAATGCATGTCAGAGAGCCCATGTTCCAGAACTGTTAGCTTCTCCGCACTCCGCAGTCATTTCGGGAACAACAGGTCGAGCACCTGGCAGAGCTGCCTCGCCTCTGTTTTCTTCAACCATCCCCATGCCTATCAATCAAGCCTTATGCTGGTCACAGGAACACCAATCTACACACCATGAGAGGTATTTGTTGTTACAGATGCAGCTCCCGGCATATCAGCGATGGGGTTGTCATTACCTTCCTGCGCAGACACCAGAGCACTCTTTTTTTTTCCTTGTTGATTTTTATTTTGTTGCATTTTCTTCACAACCCGAAAGTATCATACACTACAATTCTTCCCTCTGTTGAGAAACCAGATACAATACAAAAATCAATTAACAAATAAACTTTAAAGATTAAAATCCCATGAAGGGGAGGATTATTTACCTTTATCTTTGGAGAGACAGCTGATTATTTGTTGAAGTCCTTCAGCAGCAAGTGTGTCTTTCATGTACATCGCGACAGCTGCAACTTCATCATGTGTTTCTTTCCATGTCAATCCTTGTGTTATCTGCATTCAAAGCGTTGCAACTTTAGAAATTTAGTATCAGACGCGAAAGAAAGTGGAGGATATATAATGTCTATATACCTGTGAAAAGAAGCCAGCCTTTGCCAATATTGATAGACACATCGTCATCCTCCTCGAGATATTGGTATCAGACCAGCAACCTTAAGAAGTACACCTAAAGAGTTAGCTTTGGCAAAATAATCTCTTGAGACTTTAAGATTGGTGGTAAACCATTTTTAATTCATTTGACCTTCTCCATTAATACAGAGGAAACCTCTGATGCTTCAGAAACTCCTTCCCCTTGGTCACTATTTTCTCAAAATGCTTTGTATGCCTTCGCCTCGTTTATCACCTCAACATCTTCAACATTTTCTCTTGGTAGTTGTGTTATGAAACTCCATCTGAAGAAACAAAAGAATAATTGATTTCAATCTAGGACACACTATGCTAATCAAACAAACCACTTATCCTCACACGCTTTTTCAGACATTCTTTCTTGTCAGCCTCAGGAATTATTCGCGCTCTCAAAATACTGACAGTTTATATCCCAAACAAAGAGAGTATGAAAATAGGTATCAGAAAAATTGTTTTGCATACTTAGTGTTCAAATATGTAGACTCATTTTACTTACATATGCGGTAGTAGAAACGCCAATGCACGGCCAAGTTTGAAAAGATCATCATGCTGTTCAAGAACTCTAGCTCTGACTGGTTCTGTACTTATATGGCTGTTGGCATGGTCATCTCTTGGAGCGACACTTATCCTCTTTGCCACCTTTAAAATCCTTAATCCTTGTAAACTCTTTTTCTTCTTGACTTCTTCAAGCAAGCATACTCCAATACAATCAAAAGTTAAACTATTATGGTACAAAGTACAACTGAGACCTTTGACCGCAACAGTATAAATACATAGTGAAATTATAACATAATGTTGCAAGATTTTGTGACACAGCGTCCAAAACATGAGCTAACTATGTTTCACAAAAGCGCACAACACTAAGCCAATAACAAAAAGAAGAAGTTTCAAAAAGCAGAAGCTAGAGTGTGAAAATAAAATAAAAGCTTCATATCATCATCCCATAAGAAAGTAATGAAAGTATTGCAATAATTTTTAGTTGCATAATAAGCAGACACAAAAGTGAGCACATTTCTGCTCCTTCTCTTAATTGTCTACAAAGCAAAAAAAAAATAAACTGATATGACCAATTGTGATCGGCTGATTGGTCACCAAAGTCCTTTGGTTCGTATAGCCAGACAATAAATTAGATATAGTCTAGAGTTAATAAAAAAAAGCCTGAGAATTAGACAATGAATGAATTAGGTTCGGTCAAAATCCACACCAAAAGAAGCAGTAAGCGCATTAATCTTACCAAAAAAAACTCATCATAAACATTGTGAGAGGAAAAAGTTACCTTGCACCCTAGGTCACTGCAGAAGAATTCTTCGATGGATACACGCGTGAGAAGGGGCGTTTGATTTGAGCAGCTTTAGGGATTCATACGGCGATATCGCATATATATTTAATCTGGGAGAGGGGAATTAGGGAGGTTGAATAGTGATTCGTCAATTCATTGGCTTTGATCTAAAACAAAGGTTGAGACGTTTAATGCAAGGTTCATTTAATGCACGGTTGAGATGTTACATTGAGGTTATTGCTTTAGGTTCTGGAAAAATCAAATGCTAACATATGAACGGAAAAAGTGAGAAGATAAAAGAAGCCTTAATACTTCAATGGGCTCGATAAAAAGTTTTATAAAAGCCCAACCGAAAGATGAAACAAAACTCAGTCCAAAGAAGCCAACGAAATCAGACAAGCGCTAATGACATGGCAGAAAGAGTTTTTGTGATTGGTTGATTTTTTAATCCGAGGGGGACACTCTCCCTGCTCTAGTTATTCTACTTTTAGTATTGTGATACTAGGCTAAGATCCGCGCTTTTCGCGAGATCAACATTATATATATAAATTATTTTATGCATTAAATATTTTTACATATTATGAAATCATTAATATACATTAAATAATTAAAGTTCAGAAACTATTAAATATATAATTAAATTAATGCGAACATATAAATTAATTTTATTAATCCAAAGAATATTTTTTTTATATTTGATATGATATGTAATTAAATTTAAATGATACTATCATAGATAATATATTTTAGTATATTTTTAATATTAATTTCTATTAAATGATGATTTCTACTCATATAGTTTTTTCGATAATTTATATCTTTTATAAAAAAAAATTAAATTACTGATAACAAAATTTTCATTGTGGGATTAAAAGTTTTAGTAATTTATAATTAAAAAAAAA
>NC_027751.1:25255995-25275814 GCF_000695525.1 Brassica oleracea var. oleracea | reverse complement strand
AAATAATTAAAAACATTATATATTTTTTATTTTTAAATTATTTTTAATATTTTATATATATTATTATTATTATTTTATTTATTGTAAGGATTCAAATCCGGATCTGGATATCCGCCTGATATTACAATTTTTAGAAGGATATCCGACATCCGGATATCCGAGAACCCCGGATCCGGATAAGGATAATAAAATTATGGATCCGCCGGATAAGGATCCGGATCCGGATACCTTAAAATTGTCCGGATATCCGATCCGTCTCAGGCCTAAGTAATTGCACTCTAAACACAAGTATTATATGATAATTAGGTGTATACACTATTTAAGTTTTCAATGCATAAAGCCGAGACTTCCATGATTTTTTTACCCCTATTAATTTCTGATCATGAGCAACCGGTTACCTGTTAGAGTTGTAACCCAAATATTTTATATATATATATATATTTTCACTCTAGTAACCCAAGATGCAAGTGGATATTTTACCGTTTTCGAAACTTTTCCATTAGCTCGTAAATCACGGAAAATTCTCTCAAATCCTCTTTTTTATATTTCAGTTATGTCTCTCATTGCTTTCACTCACATTATAGAGATCCAATTTCGTTCTTTTATATTTCAGTTATTTCAGTTAATTCATTTCATTCCATCAGCAGCTGTTAAATTAAACCAGAATCAAACCGGAATTAAATTAAAATCAAGTATCTAGCGGCCTTTGTACCACCCAGTGGCTCCAACCGATGGATCGCCTTCTCCACAGCGGCCTATTTGGTGCTGCTCCACCAAGCCGCTGGCCAGTTCGCGTCTTCCCGAGCGACGTCCAGTGCCCACTGTCATTGATCGCTGCAGACCCGCTAAGAGGTGAGCTCCGACTTCTTCTTCTTCACTTTGTCCATGCTCGATTTGCGACCTTTCCACCATTAGAGCAACGGTCCAAGCTCTTCGATCAACAGAAACCTCTGTCATCACCTCAATCTCGTCATCGTAGCTTCCAATCCGAGTCTAGAATCCGCCAGCTTCTCCTTGTGTCGCTCTCAGCTTCAAGTCGTCGTCGTGGCTGAGCTCGAGTCGTGGTAGCCTGTCCCGAAGCTCCGGAGTCGTTGCCTCTCGCCGTCGCGGCCATCTTCAAATTGAAAAGCTCAGGAGTTCCACAATGGTGGATTTTTGATTATTTTCACATTTGACCCTTCAACCTTTTGGTTCTTCTCAAATGGACCCCAAAACTCTCGACATTACATATGCGTCCTCACAAATCAACCTCAGACTTTCGATTGGGCAACCCAGACCTCCTCGTAATTGCACAAAGTTCCCTTGAATAGAGTGTATGCTCAACCGCTAACTGCCTAAACTCCTTTCTATCCATACCCGCACAAGTAAATTGTTACTAATAGGCTATTATATCAACAAGTAAACAAACGATTAATGTAGCTTTGTAAGCAATCGTCATGATTTTAACGGGGCATCCACAACATCTTACAAGCTACGACCTGTGCCCACCACATTCCCACTAATGTGTTTAGCATTATACTATTTTGTTTAAACTCTATTGCTATAACGACGTCGTACAACATTCACGTAGTTTTGCTTCCTCTATATGAGCTCTTTGATTATTTAGCTAATATAAGTAGTAGCAGTCTAATATTATTTCTTAAAATAAATTTCTATCTTTCGAACTATTAACCTGTTGTTCACATCAAAATAAATTTGTACGCGTTCTTTATCTATTTCTTCGTCTTTCTAAATGGATCGCAATCGCCACATTGTTTAGACTGTCTACCTGTCCTTCCTTATATATATATTTTTCTTATATGATCTGCACAAAGTTTATGACCTAAAAACTTTAAACACATGTAAATTTTAGATATAACCGGATACTTATAACTCTGGTTGCTACTTTGTCATTAAATATGTTAACTATATATGTCAGACTAGCATTTAAACATAATAGTTAGTTTTATTATGTTGCTAATATAAGTACCCGTTGTCCAATGTTGAATCTCAGACGAAAAAAATTTTCTTTACGCTTAACCTATTGGTCGCATAAAAACAAATTTGTACGCTTTCTCTATCGATTTCTGCATCTGCGTATATGGATCACAATTGCCACAGTAAATATATTGTCTTCCCTTTTATAATATTTTCTTATAAAGTCACAAGATTGTTTATAACCGGCTACTTATCTATATATATAAAGGAGTGTTTTACTCACTCTTGATGCTGTCATATGGGATTCCAGATCACAAATTCGAGTCTCTAGGAGCAGACACGTGTCCACCTGAGCAAAACACACCGTTTCATTTATTAGATACCGTTGTGGGCTTCATTTGCGTGATATGGGATTGGGCTGCGAAAATTAAATCTGCGTCCGGCCCGATAGAATAGATTCTCCTCTGACCCTAATCGGCTGCAGACAATCTAACCCAAATACAGCCGAGAAACGAAGGTCGTCTCTCATCATCCTGAGACGGCGACTCGATGCCGTTTGCTCTTCTTCTAACCATCTCAAACGTTCCGAGTAAAGGCTTTGTTATTAATCCCATTGACCCCCCCCCCCCGATCTGAAAGGCGGCGATTTCAGTATAAATATGTGTTATGGCTATTAGAAGCTACAGTGCTAGAAACGTGGTATTTCTCCCTCGCGATTCAGGGAGCTGCAGAGCGTTTCCGGCGAAACCTGAGGAGATGGTCAATGGTATGTTTTCTTAGTTTTTTCTTAAAACAATCAATTGAATGATTGCTCTGTTTCGTTTGGTTAAGTAATTGAATGATTGCTCTGTTTCGACTCTGGAGTTTGATGGTTTATGATGAGAACGATGATGATTGTGCAGGTCTTGGTGAAGATAAAACAGTGATGATCAATTTGAGGCAAGAGTCAAAAAAGCCGATATCTTTGGAGAATCTGTTTGAGGTAGTGGCTGATGATCTACAGAGTATGAACGACAATCTTCTCTCGGTTAGTACTTAGTACCTTGGTATCATTTTTACTTCTACATCGTGTCTTAAAACGAGAGCTTTAGTGTTAAATGTAAATGCTTTTTCTATGTTTATAGATTGTTGGTGCAGAAAACCCGGTTCTGATATTTGCGGCTGAGCAAATATTCTGTGCTGGTGGTAAGAAAATGAGAGCTTTAGTATTTATGTGTATGGTCTGAAGCAGTTATAACTAACTTCACAAGGGACCTGGTTTGGTGCAGGTTAACTACTTCCCTTCAAGGTATGACCCGGTTCGCCATGCAGAGAAGTATCCAACTCCACCTGCAGTCTGCTACGGAAACCGTGAGAGGGTCAGTAATCAACTCAAACTTGTATTCAACTCTGTTTCAGTTTTCTCAGGATAGTTCAGACAAGAAAACATATGATCTAAAAGTTCAAAATCTGTTTTGCAGTGTATTATTGAGAAAGAGAACAACTTCAAGGAGCCTGAAGATAGATACAGTTCCTTCACACCAGAGAGGTACACATTGTTTTTAATATTTTCTTTTTGGTGATACTCAATACATTTACATGTTTATTGTTTTATGGGTGGTTTCTACTTCAGGCAAGAACGGTTCATCGGTCGATGGATTGATGTTCTATCAGACCCTCCCATCACACATGAAATCCGCAGCATGTGGATATCTTACTGGTCTCAGACTCCCAGGTATATAATCTGAAAATTTTCTTGTACTGTCATTGTATCTTTCCTTGAGCCTTAAACAGTTAGACAAATTTGTGAAGTTTTTTAAACATTTTTTTGAATTATAACATTTTTGACACTGATTGGCTAACGATGTGTGAACCAGGCTAATAAGTCACTGGGACAGAAGTTGGCAAGCCGTCTAAACGTGAGACCAGGTATCTAAAACGAGTGAACAAGATTCTTGATTGGTCGTTGTGTGGTTCCAACAGACAAGAGAAGAAAGATGGGAAGAGATCAGATGTGCCATGATATAATCTTCATCATGTGGATCTTGTGGGTTCTGTTGTAATATTATTTGTTTTAAGACCAAAACAAAAAAAAACTTCTGCTGTGTTGTGACCTTAGTCTTATCTATTTTTATGAGTTAAATTACAACTATTCTTTTACTATACCTATTTGATAGTCTTACAAATATGTAAAAATGTGTTATATGTTACAATGATACCCAAAGCCAAGGTTTCTTCTTTTTTCTCCCTTCAGTAGGCAGTAACACATGCTTCCGCTGGGTTCATCAATTAACATTTCATGCTTCCGCTAGGTTCATCAACTAAAATGAAAAATTATGTATGACAATCTTTGACTAATAAAAAATATACAGATACGTGCATAATAAATACATAATTTATGCTATAAAGATGATTAAAATTTCTGCCAACCATGTAAAAGTTTTTGTACGGTAATGGAAATCCAAATATTATGTATTTCAGGTTTTTTAAGAAAGTATGTTAGTTGTTTTTTTAAAAAAAAAAAACCTCTCTGTTTATAGAACAAAAAATATTTAGTTTTGTTCGAATGCAACTTCGATCTTTTCAAAGAAACCAATTTCTACGAATTGGTCCTCCAAATCTTGAAAACATCGTGGTAACTGATCTCGAATGGAACATAAAAACCATTATGATCACTTCCCCCATAGAATCTAAAATCATATGCTTAAGAGAGTTAAGTCCAAGCAAGAAACGGTTCAGAATAGGATCCAACAATAAAATCTTATTTTACTAAATCTGAGTATCACCCAACAATAAATTTAAGAAACAAGACCAATGAACACTAGGAACAACATTCCAACCCAACTGGATGGCTAATGTTTGGATTGCCAATTTCTCACCAAAGTTGATATTTCCTTTTTGGAAAAGAAGGCCTTACAGCTAACGAAAACCTCAAAAAGAGTCATATACATTAGTTGTTAGATACAAATTATTCAAAACAAAACAACTTAAATGATGATGCCATAGAAGCCAAAAATTCAAAAAAAAATTAATTACAAACTAACTAACCAACAACTTAAATTAATCCCCTTATTATTAAAAGAGAAGCAAAATAAAAAAGTAACCTTTAAAGTGTATTATATTTACAAGCATGTCATTTTGATGATGTGTCATCATGAGAGCTTTTCTCAGCTTCATTTTATTTATACCCACTTATATCTAGAGTAATTACTAAAAATGTCATTGGTATGTTTTTATACAAAAAATGCAACTACATAGTATAAACATCTTTATTGTATTGTTTTATTTATACTAAACATGATTTTCAGCTGCCAGTGGGATCACTACTCTTTGATTTCTATCAATAAATAGCACATATCGTTGAGTTAAACTTTAACAATTGCTTAGCATTTCCATTCCAGCACAAGCATAGTTTTGTAAGAGAAGGTAAAATATTGAACACTAACGTTATTACAAAGGATTTCAATCGTAGCTAACGATTTTAAAACATGCATTGTTAGGTTTCGTGAAGGAGAAAAGTGCAGGAGGAAGACGAGAGGGAGACTACCGACACTCCTCTCCTAAACACGGTGCCCTGTATTGCATACAGAGTTTTTATTGTTTTGGATAGTCACGTTCCACCCCCGTGTGTTTTTGCGTGGGTATCAAGCTAGACTGTGTAGCCATGAACCGACAAGTAGGATCTCGTGCAAGGGGGGCTAGCGAGATAGTGAGATGTCGCACCCAAGAGAATGACGAAGAGGAGATCATTAGGGTTCCTACGTTTGATAACTCGGATCTGATTGCGAAGTTTAAACAAACCCTAATTGGAAGGATGTTTCACCCTGACGGAAGAAGTGTGGAAGCCCTGTTGAAGCATATGCCAAAACGTCGGATCTGGGATGTAGAGGGAAGAGTACGAGGAACGAACTTAGGGAATAACAGGTTCCACTTTGATTTCGATAAGGAGGAGGATCTGATTAAGGTGCTGAAAAAAAAGGCCTTGCCACTTTAATAGGTGGAGCTTCTCCTTAGAGAGATGGACCCCTACAATCAAGGAAGATTTCCCTAACTCTCTGCCTTTTTGGGCGGTGGTATCGGGTGTGCCGATTCATTACAAGAAGCTCGAAACCTATGAAAGTGTGGGGAAAGCATTGGGAGTTTATGACAAGGCCGATGTGGAAGGAGGCAGAGTGCGAGTCTTTGTTAATGGAGATTTGCCACTGAAATTTGATTGTAAGATTGGCTTCGAGAATGGAGATGTAGTAAAGGTGAAAATTCAATACGAGGACCTCTATAGACACTGCTTCTCATGTAAGCGGATATCTCACGAGGAGGGGACTTGGCCTGAGCTTAACGAGAACCAAAGAGAGAGAAACCGTCTTGCAAGAATCGAACAAAAAGATAAAGAGGAAAGAGCAACAAGAGAGGCGTTCTCACAGCCACAACGAAGGAGCCCGGGTGCTTACAATGATAGGTATGATCTGGAAAACAGGGGAAGAGAGAAGAGACCCATGTACCTAGAGTCTCCAGGAGCACACAGAGGGAGTCAAAGAGAAGATGAGAGGCAGCATGATCTACGCAAGCAATTAAAGGAAAAACGAGAGGTTCACTCAAAAAATGTATGGAACAGACTTGAAAATAATAATTATTCTGAGCTTCCCCGTAATCGGGCGAGATACCATCCGTATCAATACAGCTCTGGAGTACTGCAAAGGGAGAGAACCAGAGATATTGGTTCATCGTCTGAATGGCGCCCAAAAAGAATATAGGGGACTCAGTATGAGAATCAATCGAAGAAACATTGGGATCAGGGATATACAAATTCCAGGAGTAGGATGTCAATCGACTCGCAGAGAACTATCTCAGAAAACCCCCGACGACAAGATTACATGGCACCTGCTAGGAGATGGAAATCACAATCCCCACCATCAGGGACATTGGAATGGAGACCACTTAACAGAGCCCGAGAATCTGAGAAGCCACGGGGCCTGCTGAAGAAGGACAACTTGGTAGGAAATCCCAAAGGATCCTCGGGAGGAGAGGTTCCTGAAGAATCTGCAAATAATAGGAGCAATACTGAAACTCAAGGACGCCTACAGGACAATCAGACAATGCATTGTATGGATATTGATTCAAATGAAAGAGGCCATGAGGAAGAAACGGCAAGGTCCAAAGAAAGACTGCCTCAGACAAGTGACCTAAACCAGGGCTTGAGGGTTGAACAAGGCGATGAAGAAGTCCAGGAAACAGATAAGGAGAGAGAAGCGCGAGAAGAGAAAGAGACGGATGAGGATATCGAGGAGTATGCTGCTCTAGGCATGACAGACGAGATGATTGATGAGGATGATCTTCTGGACGGCATTGTAGAAATGGAGAAGGACATGGAGGATGGCCGGATAGAGGCTATCTCGCAACTATCTCCGGAGCGCCCTACGAACAAAACCTCTGTGTCAAAAGTTAAGACTGGCATGCTCAATATTCAAGGAGTGGAGAAAGGTGGACGCCCAGGAAACACAATGGAAAAAAAGAACAAACAAAGCTCTCAACAGAATGCATCCTTAGGGCGAAAGAGGGGAGCTCGCAGCCCGGACCTTAAAGGAGCTTCAGCGTCAAGAAAGCTAGCATGACGAGGAAGGCTATCACCAAAATCAAAGTTAATGAAGTCTATCCGAGAAGCGCCAGACGAGTCTCGTAAAGTCACTCGCCATGAGGTGTACCCATCTGCGATAAAAATCAGAAAACCAGTGTCAACTCTAGGTTCGATGGTGTCCCAGAAACCATCCAGTACTCGGATATGAATGCAATCGCTTGGAACTGTCAGGGGGCTGGCGCGTACCTGACTAAGCAACATCTTCGAGAGTTGCACCGCTGTTTTCATCCTCGTTTTTTTTTTTTCTGAAACAAAAAACAATTTCCATTTTTTTGCAAGACTTTAAATTTGAGTTTGGTTATGATAATTTGTTCACCGTGGAGCCATTGGGGTTAAGCGGTGGACTTGCTTTGTTTTATATGAATGATGTTGGTGTGAAGGTTGGATTCTCAAACGAAAGAATGATAGATATTGAAGCCAAGATAGAAGAACACAAAGTGTTTATTACGTTTGTGTATGGAGATCCGGTGGTTGAACACCGTGAAGCAGTATGGGAGAGACTTATGAGAATGAGCCTTCAAAGATCGGGAGCATGGCTGATGGTGGGAGATTTTAACGAAATCACCAGTAACCTAGAGAAAAAAGGTGGTAGGAAACGTCCGGAATCATCCTTCTTGCCTTTCAAGAATATGATATCAGCATGTGGTATGATTGAATTTCCACATTCGGGTAATTTTCTCTTGGGCTGGTCGAAGAAGATTAGGAAGAGTTCAATGTCGATTAGACCGAGCACTTGGAAATGAAGACTGGCACCAAGTTTTTTCCCACACTGATGTGGAGTACTTACTTCGATGGGGTTTGGATCACCGGCCTGTCCTAGTAAAAATAAAATCGAAAGCTACAAAGGGACGTAAAGGGTTCAAGTTCGATAAGAGGTGGCTTGGGAAGGAAGGTTCCTCTGAAACTGTGGAACAAGGCTGGAGAGATGAGTTTTTTACAGAACAAAGGAGTATACATGACAAGATTGGACGGTGTAGAAAAGCTATATTGTGATGGAAGAAGAGGAACCAGTCCCACAACCAAAGACTGATCGAGAAGCTTAAACAAGAATTGGATAGAGCACAAAATAACGACAGCATGTCTACGGAGGAGGAGCTCGAGCTGAAATGGAAGTTGTGTGAGGCATACAGGGAGGAAGAGCTCTTCTGGAAGCAAAAGAGCCGAGCTATTTGGCTAAGAGAAGGCGATCACAACACAAAGTTTTTCCACGCCAGAACAAAGCAACGCAGAGCACGCAACCGTATCACGAAACTTCTGGATTCGTTGGGTAACTGGGTAGAAACAGAGGATGGCATAGAAAATCTGGCTACGAAATATTTTACAGAACTGTTCACAGCCTCCGAACCGAGTGATCGAGAAGAAGCTCTACGGTTTACTACCGCATCAGTCACTCCGGAAATGAACAATGCACTAATGAAAGACCCAACGGAGGAGGAGATAAAAGAAGCGGTTTTTGCGATCAACCCAGACAAGGCCCCTGGGCCTGATAGCATGACGAGCTTGTTCTACCAACGCTTCTGGAACTTTATTGGAAAAGATAAAGTCCATACAGTTCAGAAGTTCTTCTCTTCGGGAGAACTAGACGAGCGAATAAACCAGACTAATATATGTCTTATACCGAAGACGGAGAGACCTAGAGCCATGACAGAATTTCGGCCAATTAGCTTATGCAACGTAAGCTACAAGATCATCTCTAAGGTTCTCTCAACTCGACTCAAAAGAGTGCTCCCAAAATAAATTTCGGAGACACAATCGGCCTTTGTGGCTAGTAGGCTCATCACAGATAATATTTTGATTGCACAAGAAATGTTCCACGCCTTACGAACAAACCCAAGTTGCCAGAGCAAGTATGTGGCTATAAAGACACACATGAGCAAAGCATACGATCGTGTAGAGTGGAGCTTTCTGGAGGAAGTTATGAGTAAAATGGGTTTCGATGGGAGGTGGATTAATAGGATCATGCGCTGCATCTCATCAGTATCATATCAGGTCCTCATTAAAGGGGACACAAAAGGGAACATCATACCATCTCGCGGATTGCGACAGGGTGACCCGCTGTCACCATTTCTCTTTATACTATGCACTGAAGTGCTTATATCCCAGATTAAGCATGCAGAACAGGAGAAGAAGCTCACTGGTCTAAGAATCGCGAGAGCAAGCCCAACAGTCTTTCACTTGCTCTTCGCGGACGACAGCTTATTCTTTTGCAGGGCTGACCCAGAAGAGTGTCGGGAACTTATGAAAATCATCGACGTCTACAGTAACGCCTCAGGGCAACAACTGAATAAGTCAAAGTCTTCAGTTATGTTCGGTTCTAAGGTAGTAGCGTCCTCAAAAACTGACCTAAAAAGGTCGCTGGCCATTAATCAAGAAGGTGGAATGGGGATATACCTCGGACTACCAAAAAAGATTTATGGATCTAAGATGCAGGTGTTTAGCTTCGTACAAGAACGCTTAAACGATCGCACCAATTCATGGTCGACGAAGCTCTTATCTAAATGTGGCAAAGAAGTTCAGATCAAAGTTGTTGCTCAATCAGTCCCATCCTACACTATGTCTTGCTATCTACTGCCAAAGGGAATAACAAAAAACTTGACGAGCGCGGTCTCACGCTTTTGGTGGAGCACCAAGATAAATAACAGAGGTCTCCATTGGGTAGCTTGGGATAAAATATGTGTACCGATGGAGGAAGGAGGACTTGGCTTCCGTGATTTTCACGAGTTTAATCTAGCCTTACTAGCTAAACAACTATGGAGAATACTTAAATACCCACATTCCCTCCTAGCTCGAGTTCTTAAAGGAAGATACTATAGGCATTCTAATCCAATGAAGGTGGAAAGAGCTAGCAACCCATCTTACGGATGGCGAAGCATCCTTGCATCCAAAGAAGTTATCCGGAAAGGTCTTATAACATATGTTACTAAACCCTAAACCAAAGTCTTCTCAGAATCTTCCTGATTTTATAATCAAATAACTAAGAAAAAATACTTCCTTAAACTTAAAAGATACTTAAAAAGTATTTAAATCAAGTTATTAGATAGTCACTAAACACACATAGGTCAAACTAAAAAAAAATTAAAAAGATAAAAATTTCAAAATCTCACGCTAAAATACCAACAATATTATAACATATGTTACTAAACCCTAAACCAAAGACTATCATGATTCAATCTACATTCACTTATCTATCTTAAATAATTCAATTTTAATAAAACTAAATTTCTATAATTTAGAAATGTTTATTAATACATGATTTCGATTTTTTTCTCTTTCGAAATTTTTTTTATAAAATTTATTAATTACTTTTAAGATCTACTACATGAGAAAACTTCTAGAAAACTTGTGGAAGATTTCGATTTAGGCGGGAAACCCAAATTATTCTAAAATCTAGGCGAGATATGTCAGAAGCATTATGTGAGTCTTCCAGACCCTATAATCAAATAACTAAGCAAAAACACTTTCTTAAGCTTTTAAGATACTTATAAAGTGTTTAAATCAAGTCATTAGATAGTCATTAAACATAGAGCCGGGCTTGGCTTCGTGCTGATCGATGAGGAAGCTCCGGTTCTGTTTGGTGCTACCGGTATTCGTGACATAGCTTCTCCTCTTCATGCAGAAGCTGAAGGATTGATGTGAGCTATGCAGGAACTGCTGAAAACAGGACACAGAGAGGTGAGGTTCGAGTCTGACTGCGAACAACTGATCAAGCTGCTAGAGAAGGAAGAGGACTGGCCTGCAATGGCACCGGAGTTAGATGAAATAAAAGCCCTATCATCAGATTTTACAGAATTCTCTATATCTCATATTCCAAGATCGATGAATGTCCGTGCCGACACCCTCGCTAAAGGTGGAAGATCACGCGTATTTGGATCTCCTTTTGTCAACTGCTTTGCACCGAATTGGCTAGTTCAAGCTGGCCAAGGGGCTGCTAGGTAGTCTTTAAAATTTTCTATTCGATGTCAAAAAAAAAAAAAAAACATGCATTGTTATGAATTATGCTTATATGGACATGATCTGAGGTCAAGAATCTATGGAATATAAATTTACATTTCTATAATTTCATGTTTTCATTTTTCTACCCTATAATTTTTCTAAATTCCTGTCTCTCTTCGAGTATGATAAACAAGAGAATATTATTGCATTACTATTGATTCAATTGGATAACTTTATGCGGGTCAAATTATTAAGTTTCATATAACATGCAACATTTTCATGCTTAGAAGATTTTCATGCTTAGAATTCATGCAACTCAATTGAAGGTGATATTTTTTATTTAAACAGCATAATAAATGTACGTCTATCTAATACATGAAATTTAAATGAATAATTCATTTTAATAAAATTTTAAATAGTCATGATGACTATGCAATATTTTAGGCATCACACTTGGTTACCACGGAAATTTTGATCTCATACGAGTCGATTAACCCACCAAAATAAGGAAACATACGATATCATCCCATAAAGATTCCATATTGTTTAAGTTTGGCTTTGACAACACGTTAAATATAAAGTCAGTGCTCTTTACTTAGAGATATCTTCCAGAGTTAAATGGCAAGAAATCTTGGAATTAATGTCTACTGTAATTGCTAATATAGTAATCTTTTAAATCGTTAATTGAGTAAACCATGCCAAAGCAATTATTTTATTTGCATAAGAGTAGCCAATCTTTGAAAGTATTTAAGGGGCCGTGGTAATACAATAAAACCTATTTAAATTAATAATCTTTATAAATTAATAAATTTTACCGGTACTTTGACACAAATCGATAAAATTATAAGATAATATTTCTTTAGAAACTTCTATGTAAATATATGGTCCCAATAAAATTATAAATTAATAATTTATATGTATACATATTTTATATAAATAAAAACTTATTATTATATTGTTTATTTTATATTCACAATAGAATTATTTCTATATTTTCTTAACACTCAATATATTTTTGATGAGATTTATTAATATTATATCTAAGACCACATTTAAGTCTTATGCAATATATATTATATATACCAAATAATATAATAAAATTAATATCAATTTCAAATAAAAAAAATTAATATCTATACACTAAAATCAAATATTTTTCTTCTCGTAGAATAAATATATCTTAAACAAAAAATTTAAATAAGAAATTTTTTGCAAATTAATATCTCTATAAATTAATAAATTTCAAAGTCCCAGCATTATTAATTTACAGAGGTTCTACTGTATATTAAAATTTTTTTTGGTCATCTGATTATAAATCTTCATGTCTCTTTAGAAATTGTAATAATTTACTAAAAGCCTTACTTTTGGGCTAAATATGAACAAATAGGCTTTTATATAAACCCTGCGAAAAAAAACAAAAAAACGTTGAATATGAGCTTCAAATATTTATTTTCATAAATTCATCAAAAAAAAATATTTATTTCATAAAAAAATTATTGAATTTTATGATACTTCTGTAATTGTTAAATTAACCATATTTAACGATGATTTATACAATTTCTTGTAATATGGACATGTTCCTTTCAACTTAAACATTTAGTTTTCATAATTATAATGCAGGTAAAATAAATCAATTTTATTATTCATAATTTATATAAAAGTTAGTAATTATATATATCATTTTAAAATTGTAATTTTAATCTCACTCCGCGCACGGCGCGGATCTTATCCCAGTAAAATAGTATATATCAATACTAACCAAAAGTTCATTATGCGACGTTTCTATATTGAAAAAGAATTGTTATGGAACTAATATGATCTTTACTATGCCACCAAGAAACTGCCATTTCAATAATCAGGAAAATGAAAGCAGTAATTGTTATTAGTATAGACACATGAAAAAGTTTTTGGAGTTGATTATACGGTGAGTAACAAGTGCATACACTCATCAACCACTACTCAATTCTTACACTTTCTAGTTTTAATGTTTTCTTATTTGGATTAGCTTTGCTTCACTACCTTCTTCGCATTCAATATAACATTATAATTTTAATAAGAAATGCAACTTCAAATAATCGCATCTTTCACTCCAATAGCATGTTAAAAGACTATGATTTCAACATAAAAGTAATTATTCTTATAACATACAAAAAAATTAACACAAAAAATAATATTTGAAGCCCTCACAGCGTATCAATGCCACGTCTTTTTAATAAAGAAACAACTATTGTTTTTTTTTTGGACAAACAACTATTGTAAACAAAAATAGCATATTTTATCACATATAATTCGTCCTCACCTAAAATTTTATGAAAGACAAAAATCATTATCATACAGATCTTTTGCAAATAAAAACCTAAAACGCTAACCACAAAATCATACAAAAAATAATAATTTAAATCATAAATAAAGTATATCTCGTCCGTAGGGCGGGCCGATCCTAATAACTATATAAAAGCAACTTTGTCTATATGAGTCTGTTTGTTGATGATAAAAAAAAATAAAATAAAAAATAAAAAAAATAAGAGCAACTTTATCGACAAACATGCTAACTTTATTTTTAGCACGTGCAGTTTCACCTTAATTCGTTCTTAATATGTTAGATTAGCATAAATTTGTTTTTATTATGTCAGTCTAGCATTTAAACAGAATTTGTATTTATGCTCTCTTTACTTTCCTCTGTACTTTATATTGCTACAACTATGTTTAGCAGTCCAGTAAATAATTAGCACGGCAAAGTTTACGAATTTTATTTTATTTTATTTATTATAACATGGCCATGCATCTTTAATACCTACACATATTCATGGATGGGACAGCTAAATAATTCAGCACAGTAGAGTTTATAAACTAAATAATTTCAGACGCCAAGCTAAATATTTCATATAACCAGCTACTTATAATTCTGGTTGCTACATTGTCATCAATGATGTTGACTATATATTTGACACAAAAGATTTATTCAACTAAACATCTAGAGTGCAGTTCTGGTTATAAGTATTCACAAGTAACACTTTAATTCCTTCTTAATATGTAAGATTTGCCTAAATTCGTCCTTAATATGTCATACTAGCATTGAAACAGAATTTTGAGTTTTATTATGTTGCCTAATATAAGTATTTGTTGTCCAATATTAAATCTCAGACCAAAAATATATTTTTCGAACTCTTAACATGTTTTTCGTATTAAAACAAATTTTCTACGCTCTATATTGGCAATCTCTGCATCTACGTAAATGGATCACAATCACCACAATGTTTATATTGTCTACTTGTCTTTTTTTTTTTTACTAAACTGTCTACTTGTCTTCTTTTTATACTTTTTTCTTATTCGGTGTCAACAGTATTTATAACCGGCTACTTATAATTCTAAAAGCTACTTTATCAACAAACATGCTAACTTTATTTTTTACACGTAAAGGTAGTGTTAATTAACCAATTAACGTGCAGTTTCACCTCAATTTGTTCTTCATTTGTTAGATTATCATAAATTCACCTTTATTATGTATCATATAAACAGAATTTGTATCTCTGCTTTTTTTATTTTTGTCTGTACGCTATAACAGTCCGATAAATAATTTCAGCAGACAAGAAGTTTGGTCTCTCTCTCCCCCGTATAAAAAGCCTCTCATTAGTCAGATTCATTTTAGCCATCCTCGCGAGGATGGCTAAAGGGGGGGGGGGATTTATTCCCCTGTATCATTAGTCAAATTCCTTTACTCCCCCTATAAATCCCTTCTAGTTTATAACTTATTATCACCGGTCATAATATAAGTTTCTCTCTTATCTACAGAAGGACAATTTATTATTTTCTCTCTTATCTACAGAAGGACAATTTTATCATTTCGGCTATATTGTACCATTTTGAAGGTCCACAGTTTTTGTGTCATGGGTATTCTCTTAATTAGTTACTTCTTCTAGGATTTTGACCCAATTCACTCAAAAGTTTAAGCATAAAGAAATTTTTTTTCTCATGTATGTCAAACTAGATTGGTGGAGACTAGAGACAGTTATATATAGCAATTTTTTTATCAACAGATATAGCAATTTTTTAACGGGGAATTTTTTAAAGTGCATTATCAAACAGGTAATAAAAGGGAGATATACTCAAAAAAGAAGCATGTCACCTCAGCTCAAAAAATCAACCAATCAAACTATTTTAAACTTCCATGTCATTTTACCTTTATACAAAAATTAAAATTTACGGTATTAACCAAAATAAATGTTTTGACTCATCGTCTACTTTCACGTAACTTTTTTTAATGTTATATGTTCCATAAATTGTGACGTCTACCTTTTGGATTCCAGATGTCAATTTAGTTGTTTTCAGTTTCGGCCATGAAAGCACCAATTCTTCGGCTGCCACAAATCAGAAACTGGTTCCAGATATTATAAATTCTAGAATGAACTTCCCCTTCCATTTCTAAAGTTAGGCTTCTAGCTCCTTCCTGCAGTGATTTCCGTTAGAACCTTAAGCGGCAGCAATACATCCTCAAACGACATTACTCTAACCATTCAATCCACATCTCCGCCGGACCTCCTAAAACGTTGTCGGAAGGTTTATATGGCTCTAGAAAGATCGTAAACTCCTCATGTTTGATGAAAAGGTAGTCTAAACCTAACGCCTCTAATCAATGTTTTCTGTTTTTGCAGAGATGGCCTACAATTTAGAATCAGAGTTATCAAATAAAGTGATCTAGCGAAAGATGATGGTAGAAGATCTTCGTGTGCATAAAAGGTGGTCAAGATTATGTTGGTGAAATAGAGGAAAAATGAATATAAATAAGTGGAAGATGAGAACCATCTGATTAAAAACCTGCAAAAAAAAGACAGATTAGTGAAAAAGACTTGAGACAAAACTGAAAAATTCATATAAAGTTAGGTGTTTTCAAGTGAAAGAGATTAGAGTGGGTTTGGAGAGTTTTAGTTACCGAATAAAGAAAAACGCCGTCTTAAAATTTCAAAGGTGATGAGACTAAACCCACCAACACGTGAATGTACCCGGAGAATAAAATTGGAAAAGCTTGCACAGCCTTCAAATTGGGTGTATATATATATATATAGAGGCCTATTATGCCTAGCGAAAGCAAGCGGATATATATATATATATATATAT
Source organism: Brassica oleracea var. oleracea (assembly GCF_000695525.1). Lineage (NCBI taxonomy): Eukaryota > Viridiplantae > Streptophyta > Magnoliopsida > Brassicales > Brassicaceae > Brassica > Brassica oleracea. Next base: position 25,259,238 of record NC_027751.1, on the reverse strand, counting down.
ATATATATAATATAACAAGTAGGAGTAGTAAATTTTAATTGCCATAACTCAAAACTACGCAGATCGACCACTAAATAAACTTTGACGGCTTATGAAAACATTACTTTTTTACTTTAATAAAAACTTAGTAAAAGAAATCGATCAGTTTACATAATTTTTAGACGTTAAGAATATGAAATCGAGAAATGAATAACGAAATGTAGCTTGGGTTCAAAGCCATTTAATGATAATGTAAAGGAACATTTCACTCTTCTTCATCTCACGCAAACTCACAACTTCTTGACCATAAATGAAAATTATCCAAAAATCTATATATATAAAATAATATTTGCTTCTCTCCTGTTGCGTCACCTCAGCGCTATTTCTCCAGAGACTGACACGTGTCCAGTTCTCTAAACGCACCTTATCAATTACTCGGTGGGATCATGGGCTTCGACTGCCTGTTGTGCGATTGGGCCATGCAAAACTATCGTTTCTGATTTCTTTTCAAGTTCAGTTCTCATTTCGAGTTATCATTTCATGTTGCAAGTTTTCAGTTTTTTGGTTGTTTCTAATAATAATTATCTTTGTTCTAGATTTACCTAATATAAATAAAATAGATATATTTTTGAAAAATACCATTAGGACAGACTATGCATATCACGTTACATCATATTGAAAAAGAGAAACAATTACCATATATACAAAACACTGCATATTAGATATAAAATAATTAAAACAGCTTACAAATATACAAAAAAAATCATGTATAGCAATTTATACATAATAAAAATCATTATTTCAGTAAAAAATAATTTAAAATGAACTGTATTTAGATTGTAAAATATTGTGACGGTTTGTATTATGGAAACTTAATTATACATTAATATATAGTAATGTTATGACCAAACCAATATAGATCAACAGCATCGATTTATATATACAGAATATATGATACCATAATCACTACACTAATAATATACGAAAACGTTAACCATAAGAAATAATTATCAATAATTAAACTACATAATACAATAATACCTCTCAAACACACGAAACGGATACCATTACACTTAATGGAATATAATTTAAGCAGATATGTTCAAAACCTGAGAAGCCATGCAAACATTTAAGACGTTTTAATATATATATATATATATATATATATATATTTATATCAAAAAGATCATCATAAAATTAGTAGAGCAAAAACACAATACGCAAAAAGCAACAGTTACTACCTCCACATAATCTGAGGAAGACAAATCATATAAAAGAAACTATAAACATATAACATCTTACTAAACCATTAAATTTAACTTCTCTATACGCCTTCTTCGACCACTCAAAACTACAAAAAAACTCCATCCAATATTATATTTATTAAAACAAAACTCTCACTCTGAAATACTAGCCAATAACTAAAAATATAATTATGAAACATATTAATATAACGTACACAACCACGTTCGAATGCATCTTTAGCCATTAGCCCAATCAATGCTCATAACCATTCACAGTAGCCGAAAAGCCATGACTACGCTTTAATGGAGACCCTATCTTACAGCAGCTATATAAACAGTGTTCTATACCACAGTTATCATCACCATCCAGAATAAAAAAAAGCATCTACAATAATGATGTTCCGCTCAGAACCTTCCCATGTCTCGCCAGCAAGCCAAGACGCAACTACGTTTACTTGAAGAAACTCAAAAAAGTTTCTCAGTTTTCAATCTCAGATGTTATAGCATGTGTCCATTCTCCTCCCCGGTTTTTCACACAACACACTTACAACAACGTCTGCAAACATGCCAAGCTTCGCCTACTCACAAGGAGTCCTCACATTACGCTCAGATGCTCTCAGTACTTTGCATTGGATCAGCCTACAAAAAGGCCTCAGACATCTCAAGCTCTCAGCCAAAACAATCATCGGTTAGGTAGATATCTCTATGCTATTCTTCTAATGATCACAGGGGAACGTTTAAGAAAGCATGGCATGTATGGATCTCCTCAATTGGAAAACAGACATGTTAGCAGTGACAGATGTTGGGGAAAACTGAAACGTACGCTGCGATGTCCCTAACGTGAAGAGGCAGTCTTATCGAACAAACATGATCCTTATCATGTCCCCAAGAATATGCATGCTCAAAGGAATTGAAGATAGGTGCTCTGATTATTATTATTACAAGCAGATGTAGATGTTCTTGGAAATGATAATCTGATCATAGCAATCAACCCACCCTGAAGCGTCTCAAGTCTTAGTTTTTAAATTTACTTTACAATTTCCGCTTTTGTTGAACTTTGAATGTTCTCAGTTCCTATATTTTAATATTAACGGATATTCACTTAAATGTCAAAAAACCTTAGTCACTCGAACTTTGGTTATACCGTAGTTTCTTGCAATGCAAGTTTAAATCATAGAGTGAATACCGCAACATACGTCGGCACCGAACAGCATGAGCCCATAATATAATCATAATATATAATATATAAACATTTTTTTTTTTTGAAAATTGGCTTTCAAATTAACTGCAAAGAAAAATAAAAACGTTTACAAGCCCGTTGGACTTAAGTTAAAAATACAAACGTTTATAAACATCAAATACCACAAACCAAACATCTAATCTCTGACCATAATGTACAACAAGTTACCACTTAATCTCGAGATAAATATCAACTAAACAAATAATAAAAACATTTAAACACACGAACAACAAAAAGAACAGAAATATTATAACACATAGTGATTCGTTAAATGATTGTAAACAAAATTATAGCATCCCGATAAATTTTAGAATAACACATGTATTAATTTTTATTTCTTAAGTTTCATAATAAATTTATGGCAATTCTATCAAAATAGAAGATTACTATTAAATACAGAAGACAATATAATAATAAGACATCTGTTATAAGATAAACTTTGAAATGATCCTCCACTTCTTTACCAACTCAAGCACTATGTCATCTACTCATCAAGCACTATGATCACCCACTCATTTACCAAATCAAGCACTATCTTTGTTATTTTATGTATTGTTGTTCACTATAAATACCATCACTCATCTCACTCTTTTGTACACCAAAAACAAGAACAAGAGTTTATAATCAAAGAACCATTACATCTTCTTCTTCTTCCTTATAATAAACTCTCTGCCTTATATTAGTGTTATTTGCTTCCTACGGGTATTAAATTCTACTCTTATTTAAATTTTTCGATACTATAAATTATAAGTTATTTCATAACACGTTATCAGCACGATC
>NC_027751.1:25248333-25252259 GCF_000695525.1 Brassica oleracea var. oleracea | reverse complement strand
CACTATGATCATCTACTCATCAAACACTATGATCACCCACTCATTTACCAAATCAAGCACCATCTTTGTTATTTTATGTATTGTTGCTCACTATAAATATCATCACTCATCTCACTCTTTTGTACACCAAAAACAAGAACAAGAGTTTATAATCAAAGAACCATTACATCTTCTTCTTCTTCCTTATAATAAACTCTCTCCCTTATATTAGTATTATTTGCTTCCTACGGATATTAAATTCTACTCATATTTAAATTTCTCGATACTATAAATTATAAGTTATTTCATAACAACACCAACTAATTACTTAGGCGAGATATTTTTTATACAGTCAAGCTATTATATATTTTCCTTATTCACTACAACTAAAATAGTTAAAATAAAATGAATGATATAACCTACAACCTTAGTAGATTTATACAGTTTGCCGGAAAACAAATCTCATAATCTACACCTCCATCAATTAAATTCCCAATTATTACATTTACAAACAAAATAACATGACATACACACTTGCACGAAATACTACATTTGGATTTAAAAAAATAAATAACAAACCCCACGTGGAATTTCTGGGAAGCATCCATGAAATATTGACATTTTTAGAAAATATAATATGAATGCATACCACAAATATCACAAAAAATCACAAAAAAAACATGAATCAAATATAGAAATCCCGCTTCATGTTTCAGAACCAATTTCATTTTTTATGATACTTCGTTTAATTTTAAATACTACAAAACTACTAAATTGCAAACTTATATCTAATACTCGCTTGACTGGTGTAGACAAGTCCAAGCAATTAAAATGATCTAAGTCTTCTTTCACATCTACTATTGTATATGACTACTAATTTATAAAGACCAACAATTAGGACATACTCACAAGCCCACCCATTCTTATTACTATGTTAATTCATAATGCTTTTCAAATTTAAACGGAATTTTTTAGAACGTAAATAAATACACTAAATATTAACAAATTAAGAAAACCAGTATTTGTAATTTAATTAATCTCACTATCGCTCAAACTCACTCAAACCAGAAGAAACTACTATTTCACTTGGTCCAACATCAATCAACTTATCGTGAATAATTTTTTCAAAACTAAAAACAATAACACAATCAATAAATCCAATACAAACAAAGAAAAGCTTTCAAATAGTATATTTTAAACAAATTATATATCATATCCCGCGCGTAGTGCGCACCGACCCTAGTAATCTATATTATAATGATTGAGTTTTTGCTCACTAAAGTGTCCACATAGACAGTTATGTGGGTCCTACTTAAAAAATAAATAGCAAATTTATGTTTATTATTATGTGGTTAATATATATGTGTTTCGTCACCTATAATTTCGTTAAACAAATTATTGAGAATGGCACAATATCTACGAGTTTTGTCATGCAAATCTAAAAAAATGCCCACTCGAAATTTATTCCTTTTGTTTTTTTGTTCGTTGCCAAAAAAAAATTATTCTTTTTTTTTTATGTGTCTTGTATCTTCGTTGTTTGAGGAAATTTTTTTTTAAGGGTTTTCTTCTAGTGCTTCAGAGAAATCACAAAGGTTAGAATGACCCATGGTATTTTTGATTGTAGTTTTTTTTCCTCAATCTCTCCATCTCCTAGCCTTTAGTTAAATCATCATTAATAGTCTTGATTCATAACCCCTCTGTAAACCCTCTTTATATATATATTTCATCTTCACAAGAGGAACTTTTTTTTTTTGAACACCTCACAAGAGGAACTCTTAAAACTCATCGCTTCCTCTACCTTATAACATCTCTTCGAAAATATCTCTGTCTGCTGCTTCAGTTGCTCAACCCAACCTCCGCCGCTCAACCTTCGACTTTCTCCGGCTTGGTCGTACCAGTCAGTTCATTGTTGGTCGTCTCCTCCGCTTCTAGGATTCCCGCAACATTAAAAAAGGCCGGTGAGTTTATGTTCCTCTTTCATACTTTGTCTAACTTTGACTTCGTATCGGTTCTAACTTTAACTCTTGACAATTTTCATCTTCGATGTCCTTCCCAACAAGTAGTCGATTTTTGAGAAGCAAGAAACATAAAGAGGGTGAATTTGTGGAAAGGACATCACTCGACTACTTGTTGGGAAGGACATCGAAGATGAAAATTGTCAAGAGTTAAAGTTAGAATCGATACGAAGTCAAAGTTAGACAAAGTAGGAAAGAGGAACATAAACTCACCGCCTTTTTGATGTTGCGGGAATCCTAGAAGCGGAGGAGACGACCAACAATGAACTGACTGGTATGACCAAGCCGGAGAAAGTCGAAGGTTGAGCGGCGGAGGCTGGGTTGAGCAACTGGAGCAGCAGACAGAGACATTTTCGAAGAGATGTTATAAGGTAGAGGAAGCGATGAGTTTTCTGAGTTTTAAGAGTTCCTCTTGTGAGGTGTTCAAGAAAAAAGTTCCTCTTGTGAAGATGAAGTATATATAAAGAGGGTTCACAGAGGGGTTATGAATCGGGACTATTAATGATGATTTAATTAAAGGCTAGGAGATGGAGAGATTGAGGAAAAAAAGCTGCAATCGAAAATACCAAGGGTCACTCTAACCTTTGTGATTTCTCTGAAGCAATAGAGGAAAACCCTAAAAAAAATTCTCTCAAATAACGAAGATAGATGACACAGAAAAAAAAAATTGGCAACGAGCAAAAAAGCAAAATGAATAAATTTCAAGTGGGCCTTTTCTTAGATTTGCATGACAAAACTCATAGATATTGGGCCTTCTCAGTAATTTGTTTGACGAAATCATAGGTGACGAAACCCATATATATTAACCACATAATAATAAACATAAATTTGCTATTTATTGTTTTAAATGGGACCCACAGAACTGTTTATGTGGACACTCTTAGAAGTGAGTAAAAACTCATTCATTATAATATAGATTATCTCATAGTTGCTCAAACAGTTGCAGATGATGATGAAAAAGGCAAAGTCTTTACAAAATATGTTTTCTTCTTTTAATTGTGTTAGCTATGAGCTGTAGGAGCTTCGGTATGTGAAATATCAAACAAAATCTCACATTGGATATTAGACGAAGGAATGTCTAATATATAAAGAGATGTTCAACTCTAATTAGTACGAGGCCTTTTGGGATGAAAACCAAAAGTAAAACCATGCGGGCTTGTCTAAGGGCCAAAGTTGACAATATCGAACTAATCAAACAATATAGAGTTGGACATGGATTTATATATTAGACTATCCTTTGTCTAATTTCCAATGTGAGACTTAGATTGATATCTCACATTCTCCCGCTCAAGCTAAGAACCACACTCATCTCGTGTATTCTTCCTTCAGTGGATTATCTTGGCACCACCTTGTACCAGTAATCGCAGGGCTTTCCTTTGAGAATGTATCTTTCATAACATCTCGTTTCTTTGAGAATTTTCTCCCACAACATCACAGGTTCCATGATATTTTGACGTTTTTGCCATAGACCTTCTCTTCCACCTTGAAGAGTTCCATTCTTACTTTAAGGGTATTTTGGTCTTCTTGCTTCAAACCGTGCTCTGATACCAATTATTGGAATTGTGTGAGCTCATGTCCCACTCTAAATTATCTGATTAGTATGATATTGTCCACTTTGGGCCTAAGAAGGATGTAGCGGAAACTTCTAGGGATAAAACTAGATCCGTTGATTCTAAAAATACTGAAAACTAGGGTTTGTGAATACTCTTCACAGTGCTTAATCAAAAGCCCTTTAGGGTTTGAGAATACTCTTCTCAGTGGTTTATAGAAACCTCTTTAGAAAAACTCTTTTTTATTAATCAAATCATAATCTGAATACAACCTTAAGCCTAAATATCTAAATATCTTATCTACAACCATCCCAACAATTGGTTAAAGGACCGAGATGTTGAGAATGAGTGTGGTCCTTAGTTTGAGGGGGTGGGGGGGGGG
>NC_027751.1:25237102-25248315 GCF_000695525.1 Brassica oleracea var. oleracea | reverse complement strand
GGGGAATGTGAAATATCAAACAAAGTCTCACATTGGATATTAGACGAAGGAATGTCTAATATATAAAGAGATGTCCAACTCTAATTAGTACGATGCCTTTTGGGATGAAAACCAAAAATAAAACCATGCAGACTTGCCTAAGGCCCAAAGTAGACAATATCATACTAATCAAACAATATAGAGTTGGACATGGATTTAATAAATCCCAACCCGATAGCAGTGGGCCAAAGTTGAGATTGAGAAGTAGCAACGTATGAAAGGATTACTACACTTGAGTCTGATGAAAGACATTTGTTGACTGAAAAGTGTGTCAAATAAATGGACTCAAAAAGATAAGGTAGATAATTGTTGAGTAAGCCATGTTATAATCTCTGTTTATAATATAGATTATAGTGTTTTTATCACAACCTTTTAATCCATTTTAACACATGTAATTGTAGGGTTGGTATTACCAACAGTGGAAATGAGGTTCAGTTACCTTTCTCTTTAAGCGGAATGTGAAGTAGTTTATGGAAAGCCTATGTAACTCTTTGAATATTATCAAGGATATACCATCCATAAGGCAAGAGAAGATGAAAGAGAGCATGATCGAAAACGCTCTCTTGAACGAAAATGTGATCGGACTCCAACAGCAAGAGCTACGTCCAGGGACCCAAAGGAGCGGACTGCCGAAAGCTGTTTCTAGGGATGCATGTAGTTCATTTTTGCGGCAGGATGCACAACATCGTGAAGCATCAATTAGGTGTTCTTTTTTATCTATGTCACACTCTTCATCTGGAATGCAGGGATTTTATGTTATTTCTTCACAAGTCACTAACCTTATTTCTCTTATAACTGAAGGCGTCCTTCACCGATTAGGCCAATACAGAGAGATTATGTCTGCAAGGAAACAAGTGTTTGAAGAAATTTCTCATTCAGTGATGTTTTTGCATATTCCTCTGGGTTACCTCATCTTTCTTTTTTCTTTTTTTTTTTTTTTGATCAAAACCTCATCTTTCTTTCTATTCATGTATTCTCCTTCCTTTCTTATTAATTTACTTCCAATTGCAGCTTTCTCAATCCTTAATTTTAAGGCCATTAAGGACCCAAAAAAAACAAATTCTCCAATGTAATTTTCATTACAATTTATGTTTTATTTTATTTTATTTTAAATGTTTGATTTAAAACACAAGTAACAGTTAATTATAAATTACCAACTAATAAAAAATAGGTTTGGGATAATAAATATTAGTTTAGAATAAAACAACAGAAAATAAACACCACAAATTAGACTACTCTACTACAAGGACAAAAATTATACACAACATGAAACACATAAAATAACCATACTTTAGTAGCCCACTTAAATCCTATCAAAATACAAATCTTGACGAATCTAAGACCATAGAAAAAACAGCTTCACCTTCAAATATTTGTAGAATTGCAATTAAAACCTTTTTTTTACTTAATCATTATATTGGACCATAAAACTATACTAAATTCTATTTCTTGGTTGATCATTTCAGACTTTTTTGTCCACCACAAATCATTTTTAACAAAGTCTAATAAAATTCTAAAAATAAATAATTTTGTAACTATATAATTTTATAAATTTCTAGAGTTATTATTTTTTTTTTAAACAGTTTATTACAATTCTATATTTTCGAAATTAATTTTGGGTAAAATAAGAAAATAACTTAATTTATTGTTCGAATCAATTGTTAAAATTTTAAATCCAAATTTTATATTTTTTTCCTTACTCTATTTGATTTATATACTAACAACTACCTAAGTAATTACTAACCAACTTCATAAACCTCGGCTTTTGAACATGAAAGCGCTAAAAATGCTAATGGTAGATCAAATCATTACGAAGATAAGATATGAAAATATTAACACATATGAATTTACCAGTCATTCTTATATCAACTTAATCAAGCTGTGAAATTTTCAATGTTTCATTCATCACCATTATAGACAACACGAAAAAATAAAAGTTGAGAAGAAAACGACAAAATCCGATACACGAAAGTATAATGCATCCGTATCTGACTATGCGGTTACGTCGAGGCTATGCCCCTAGTTGATCAAATGATAGTGATCATCTTTAAAGACACCACCACGTAAATGAAAAAGCGAACAACAACGATCAAGGTATCACCATTTCTTTTTTTTTTTTTTTTTCGATAAACCCTATCGGCTGATCCAGTCGGCCCCGGGAGGAACGCACTTAGTGCTACAGAGTGGACTAGCTCGAAAGCGTACCACACTGCCTGACCCGAGTTTGGAATACCTTCCGACTAATGCCAGAGGGTAGACCAATCATCTGTTATGGTCCACCATGTAAACCACTTGGACCGAAGCCCAAGCCCAGACTGGCCAAGTAGTGATAATTTAGTTCCCAAGGAGAATCGAACCCAGGACTGATGTGGGTACACACCAAGCCCCAAGAGATTGCCACTAGGCTACCACCACTTGGTTAAACTGTATAGGTTGAACTTTTTATAGTGACTGTACTCACCCCGAAAGGCCACCTCGCCAGAAATCCCCGTAGGGATTTTTTAGCTAACCCAGTACCACCCCGCTTTCCCCGAGTGTCGAACTGGCGACCTCGGGTAGTCGTGTGTGAGAAACATTCAGTACTGCCGCTAGGCCACCTGACGTTCTCAAACTATATAGGTTGAACTTTTTATAGTGACTGGACTCACCCCGAAAGGCCACCTCGCCAGAAATCCCCGTAGGGATTTTTTAGCTAACCCAGTACCACCCCGCTTTCCCCGAGTGTCGAACTGGCGACCTCGGGTAGTCGTGTGTGAGAAACATTCAGTACTACCGTTAGGCCACCTGACGTTCTCAAACTGTATAGGTTAAACTTTTTATAGTGACTGGACTCACCCCGAAAGGCCACCTCGCCAGAAATCCCCGTAGGGATTTTTTAGCTAACCCAGTACCACCCCGCTGTCCCTGAGTATCGAACTGGCGACCTCGGGTAGTCGTGTGTGAGAAACATTTAGTACTGCCGCTAGACCACCTGACGTTCTCAAAACTGTATAGGTTGAACTTTTTATAGTGACTGGACTCACCCCGAAAGGCCACCTCGCCAGAAATCCCCGTAGGGATTTTTTAGCTAACCCAGTACCACCCCGCTGTCCCTGAGTATCGAACTGGCGACCTCGGGTAGTCGTGTGTGAGAAACATTCAGTACTACCGCTAGGCCACCCTGACGTTCTCGTATCACCATTACTTTTTCGAATAGAACATATCATTTGTACAATCTTCTTCCATGTTGGGATTTGGTCTGAGAAAAGAAAAAGCTTCAAAGAATCTGAGACTTAACAACTGTTTCTATATGAGTTAATAGAGATCAATCACTGCAGGATATGATTATATATCCAAAAGTCATTAGCTTTTTAACTCCTATTTGTATTAGAGAACCAAGTTTAAGGCCTTACATGATCAAAGAATGACTACTAACTAGAAACATTTTTAGTTTGCGTTGCCACTGGTTAACTGATATTTTATGGGCCTTTGTGTTTGTTATGTGTCTTTTGTTTTTATGGGCTGTATTACAACATTTCGTTGACAAAATAAACAAAGTTAAGAAATAGATGAGATATTTGAGTGATTGGGGACATATTTTCTTCCTTTGTCCGATATGTCACGTGCAAATATGGCATAGATTCCTGGACTTTGAGTCATTTTTCTAATATGTAACGAGACATTTGTCCTCGAATAACTCGGAAATGCAAATTGTCATCTTGTTAGGGAAAGTTGTCGTCTATTTTAATATCTAAACATTTTCGATTTTAATATCTATATGAACGTTTTAAAGCTGTTTTTAATACCCAGAAGGATAATGTTGAAATATAAATTAAATTACAAACTAACATCTACAATTCAAAAAACAACACTTTTTATAATATCATGGTTAATATAACTTTTTATAAGAGAGATGATATGCTGGCTATAGATTTTATTTTTTACGGCATCACTTTCATCTCTGAAAGTTGATGGCTAGTTATCTAATAAATTAGTGCCTTTTTAGGTTGACAAACAAAAAAAAAAATGACTTCGTAGAACCGCCAGAATAGAAATGACTCATCACATCTCCACTAAAAGCGCAAGTGATTGAGAAAGAGGAGATGTTTGCGGAGGAAACAGCGGGAACGAAAATGAGTATAAAACTGGTGGCTCGTTCGGTGGCTGCATTATTCTGACCATATGGGTCCATGTGCCGCACTTTGTCTCTGTATCCTCATCGAGGATGTTTTTTTTTATAATTGATATCTCAACTTGGATTACTAGTCATTATTATTGATTTGTTGCTTACTGAGGAAATTATTTTGCTTCAGTCCAAGAACTGTAACAACTCTATACTCTCTCTCACTCACATAGAGAGAAAACAAAAAGTGTATGTCAACACCATATCCAGATGCACCGAACCATACGTTTCGCACAAAAATGCATATAAGGATGAATTACGCACAATAATAACGATAAAAATAGCTAGTTATCCAAATATGTTTTGTCTAATGGTAATCAAGATTATGAAGGAAATTCATGGAATTTAATTTTGAAACTATTTGGTAGTAACAAACTTAGTGGTCTATATGAAATTATGTAAGTTAGATATGTAGTAAAAATCCGAGTGAGCTAGTGTAGTGGTTGACATAACTGAGCAAACTTGTAAAGATAGTGCAAATAACTTTCACAAGAGTGTACATTTTGGATGAATGACCAAGTGCTAATAGCGAATGACCACTTGTCAGTCAATGCTTTTTTTAAAAAAAAACTAGCTAGTGCGTTACCAATAATTTCACTTTTATTAAAGACACTCGAATAAAAACAATACATTTAAGATTTACTTCTCTTTGACTTGAGAGTAAAGAAGTAGTACAATTTTAAACTGTATCTAAACCATATAGAAATAAAAATCTCCATCTCGGGATCTCCATTAACAATGAGTTAAATGAGTAGTATGATAAATCACTGATAATGACAATATAGATAAAGTGCTTTCATAGTGTTACAAAAAAAAAAAGATAAAGTGCTTTCACACCCATGAAGAGTTTGGTAATAAATCAGTCAATCTAACACGCGCGAGGCAAAAACCCGACCCGTGACCCGGTTAAGTCATAAGCGACCCGGAAACCTTGTTGCTGTATGTTCCCAATGATCGACAAACTCCCCATCGTTCCGGCGAACGCGAAACAGAACCGTCCTTGAGTGTTCACCGGAATCAGATAGTTACTCGCCGGAAGCGAAACCTCTCCGCCGCCGAAATGAAACACCACCGTCGGGACTTTCACCGTCGACATCCCGGAGAGATCAAAACACGTGTCGAACAGAGAGTACGACGGAGCGCGTTTCAAACTCTTCGCACCGAGACGAAACGCGTCTCTAAGCGCCACGTAAGCGGATTGAGTCAGCCGAGTAACGGAAGTGCCGGAGTCGATGATAACTCCGCCGTTCCCGGTGGCGTCGAGCTTAAACTGCGACTCCGAAACGCCGCGGACGCGCGAACCGCCGACGCTGATTCCAAGAAGCTGCAAGTAGTAGAACGTGTCGAGCTTCGGGTTCGTCAGCAGCGGCGTGAAAACGGAAGTTTTCGGAACGGCGTCGTTTCCGAAGACGATGGTCGACGGCGGTTTATAAGCGGAACCGGAACTCGTTCGGTCCACCAAACAGTAAGAGAATTTACCGTTATAACGGTTTTTCGTCTGCGACGGGAAAGATAACCCTCCGCGGCCCAGGCCCAACAGCCCAGCCGCGCCCACGAACAAGCCTTCGTTATCGTGACCGCATCCTACCGCCACGTGATCGACACGTGCTCCCTTAAACGTCAGCGTTTCGGTCGAGAAATCTCCTACCGTGAAAGATCCGTCACCGTACGAGACTTGATAGAGACAACGCTTGCTTCGCTGTCTGAAACATTCCGTCGAGTCGTCTAATCTCCGACAGAGACGAGAACCACAGGGGACGGTGGCGAACGTTTTGGATTTAGACGGGTCGAAGATCGCGTCGGATTGGTTGTAACACACTTTGCAAGGAGCGCATTGCAGCCAAACGACGTCGCTTCCCGTGTCGAGGACCATGTACATGTTCGTCGCCGGAGTCCCGACGCCTAGCCTCATGAAATACTCTCCGCTTCCTTGCGAGAGACCGGAGATAACAGCGCCGCTGAACCCACCGGCGGAGCGTGGAGCTCTTCTCGTAACATTCCGGCGGGAAGAGACGGCGGCGAGGCTGGTCAAGGACTCGACGCGGATAGAGTCTCTTTTGAGACGGAGGTTGAAGAGCTCCGCCGGTGATGCGTCGGAGAAGGAGGAGATTGCATCGATGTGTGATAGGTGGAGTGAGAATGAAGTTGTGGATTGGGATACAGTGGTCAATGATTCGGACTCGGGAGATGAGAGGATTGGAGAAGAAGGGAGAGTGTTGACGACGAGGGTGTTGTATTGGGAGGAAGAAGCGGCGGAGGAGAAGGAGATGAAGAGAACAGTGACGGAGAAGATGAGGGTGTTTTGGACTTTTCCTCCCATCGGAAGTTTTAAAATTATAAGTATTGTCACAGGGATCTGTATAGAGTTTAGGTTGTCTACTACAAAGCATATAAAGGCAAAGGAAGCTCGTGTGTGAAAGCTTACTTTACTTTAATTATGGATCGACTTTATTTTTTTCTTTTAATTTTTATATACAAAGTAAAATCATCATTACGAAATTATTGACTTTTTATTCACATTTCCACCTAACGAACCCCATTAATAAAATTAAAAAATCAATTTGAGATAAAATTAATTTAGTTGTGTGTGAGTCTTGAAATTGAACTTTCAGTCCAGTAATCTGAATTCAAGTGTTAGTGGAAACCTTATCTGCTTATTGAGAACCAGGCCTATGTTTATCACCCTAGATGGGTTTCATGGCCCAAAATAAATTTTCATTTTTCTTAGTATTTTTGGTACTTTTTTTACTGAGAACTAAGCCCATGTTTATTGCCATAGATGGGTTTCATAGCCCAACCAAAATGTATAGAGGTATTTAAGAAAATCTCTGAATTAAAGCATTCAATAATTCAAATTTCAAAATGAAAACCTGAAAGATGTTAGCTCGTCTCAAAAGCCTCTTGTAGCCCATTGTTAGTAAGAATTTGGAGACAAGCGGACGGAAGAAGTAATTCCATATTTCAGATTTTATGGTTATTAGATTTTGAAGAACATATTTGAGACTTCTTTGATAACAACGTGGAAGGAAGAGTAGGTGCTACATTTTGGTTTTCAATTTAAAAGTAAAACTATAATGTTGCAAAACAAATTAAAAAGCCCTTCAGAAATGGAAATAAAGGAACAACTAGGAACGGGGAAGGCCATTGTCTACTGATCTACTCTACTCTATGAATTAACCACCCATAATTTAGTCATCTCTTTAATTTCCATTTATTGAGTCCTTAGCCTATAGAACTCATCCTCCCTTGGTCCCTTACCTCTCTCAATAATTGCCACCCTTTTTCACATTAATACATGTGTTCAGAAAATTAATTAACCAGATTGTTACTTGGAATTCCCTATTACAAACTAGCAATTTAGTTATATGCTTAGAAGAAATATATTTTAGATCATCCAAACATTCATTCTTTGATTGTTAGCTGCTGTATTAATTCCAGAAACATTTAGACAAAAGAGTTAAGATTTATCCAGAATCAGAAGATTTTGCAGGCACAAATAATGGGGAGGAAGAGATATTGAGGCCCATATTCAGAGAGCCAGAGAAAGATCATGTGATACATCTATTTTCATGGTCCCCTCTTCTCTTATATTATTAGTTTACCCTTTTTTACATCAATCTGACATTACATTTTATCATTCCATTCATCACCCCAAATTACACAATCTCTTTTACAGTATAATAAACTAATGTTATAAATCAAATCTGTATATGGGTTTGTCTTTTGGCTGTTCTTTACTTTCCATTTGCAATTATAAAATAAATTGATCAATCACCTTCGAAGTAATGATGTACATTTAACACTGATTAGCTGAAATAAAAGCACAGACTCTTTTAAAATTCTTGATAATGGATCTCAAAAAGATTCTCCCAGATGGGAGCTTGACCTAACGGTTAAGTGGGAGTGTGAATTAGGTCGAAAGCGACCCCGTTCATCTTTTCTATATGTACGGACGGTATTTCTTATAAACAGTTACTAAAATACCCCTGAATAATTGACAATCTGCGTGACTCCACCTCAGGTTGTGAGAACGAAGAGGAAGAGCCAAAGAGTGTGCGAATGATATGATTACAGCATTTGAATTCTTTTTGATGTGTAATGCGAAAGTCCCACTTTTTCATATTTGGAAAGTTTGTATGATTCAACTATTAATCTTATCATATCATTTTCTTGTTTGCTCATGTGAAACGACGTTTATACTGGTACCAATCCATATATATATAACAGATCTCGGTCATAGTCTTATTAGATCCACAAACAATATAGAGTACAAAAAATCATAGATGTGTACCGTCCTACATTATGTAGTGATCGTATCCTCCACATAAAATGGAACTTGTTCATTTACATGTGAGAGCCAGATTCAAACAGATCCACATACTCTTCCATAGAGTCTACACACACACACACATATGTACGTACTAATTAACTCCGTTTGATAATTTGAAATACAATGTGCACGGTCTTTAGTTGTCAGTATTTTATGTGGTACTTGCAAAATATGATAATCTTGCTGCATGATGTTATTGACTAGAGAGTAATTTATACTATATCTGTAACGCCCCGACCGCCAATAACTAATGGGCCACCCACGCCTGCTCTCTCGGCCCGTGGACCCCATCCTGTCCGACGGTCGGTCCGTTAATTTTTCCAAGGTTCGAAATCATTGTGTACTGACCCTGCAATCACCACCCGACCTTTTCCCGTGCTTTGGCCTCACTCGCACGCTATCGCGAATCACTTCCCGATAGGTCATTCATCCTTCCACTACTCCAGCTCAAGCACGCTTAACTCTGGAGTTCTTTCAGGATGTGCTCCGGAAAAAGGTAAGTCAACTTTGGTGACATAGGTAGCCAAATCAATTCTCTTAAGTCTTTTCACATATCACAACTCGGGATGTTACAATTCACCCCCTCTCAAAGAACGCAATGTCCTCGTTGCGGCCCACGACAGGTTTCAAGACGCCTCTCAGGTCAGAACTGAGATGGCTAACCAGCTCTGATACCACTTGTAACGCCCCGACCGCCCACAACTAATGGGCCACCCACGCCCGCTCTCTCGGCCCGTGGACCCTATCCTGTCCGACGGTCGGTCCGTTAATTTTTCCAAGGCTCGAAATCATTGTTTACTGACCCTGCAATCACCACCCGACCTTTTCCCGTGCTTTGGCCTCACTCGCACGCTATCGCGAATCACTTCCCGATAGGTCACTCATCCTTCCACTACTCCAGCTCAAGCACGCTTAACTCTGGAGTTCTTTCAGGATGTGCTCCGGAAAAATGTAAGTCAACTTTGGTGACATAGGTAGCCAAATCAATTCTCTTCAGCCTTTTCACATATCACTACTCGGGATGTTACAATATCGGAGTTAATCTTGATCGTTAAAGGGGTTAGAGTTCTTAGACTCCTTACCCTCTGAGAGAAGTGAAGAGTCATTTTTGGTATAACTTAAAATGGATGATTTAAACAAACAAAAAATAGAGTACTAATATCAATACAGATACTTGGAAGACATATTAATATAGATACAACATGAGTGCCGAATAATATATGCTATATATTTTACATTGTTTATTGTCTAACAAGACCTATGCTACGGGTTCGTGAAACTTTTACCCCTAAAATGCTCTTGATTAGGCTCCACCCAAAGGCAAACGAAAGCAATATGTGTATATAAATAAGTTTTTATTATATATATATAACTGTACACATTTCTGATATTATGTATATTTTATCGATATAAACATTATGGAAGACAAGATATGTGGTGTACGGTCAAATAGTGAAAACGTACAAAATAATTTACAATCACTATAAATGTATAAAGTTGAAAGTTAAACTATTTTTGTTTGAGTTATATACGACGTTGGAATCAAATCTTTCTTTATCTACCGGATTTCAACCCATGCCAAACAATCATTTTAAGGTTAAACAAGTTACATTATTTAACATAATTAATAACCATGATGGTATTTTCCACAAACTTTTCTTTTATAACAAATGAGTACCGTTGATTAATTCAATATATGATTATACAAAATAAAGAATATTCGTTTATTCTTGTTTAATTACGTGGTGAGTGGCGACTATGACTAAACAAGTGACTAACTATATTATCAAATGGAGTACAACAGTAACCAAGAAGAATAAACACAAATAAATTAATGTTGTGTAATGGATTCCACTACATGCATTAATCAATTTTTAATTAAAAGTTAGTAATTAACTAATGTATAGTTATTTATTCCCATCCATGGGTTCACATTCACTTTGAACGATCATATATTCCTAATCCTATTTATTTAGTTTGCTATTCCACCTTTTTGTGCTTAAATATTTACAACTAGAGAGAATATCCGTCGCAGCTAATCAAATTAGCCACTGACTTAAAAAAGTATTCAAGTTTTCAACGAAAAAGAACGCAACTACAAATGACGTTGCAATTAGGACATTGTTGATATGGAATGAAATCCCATGCAGAATAAGAATCACTGTGAAAATTATTTTTATTCCTTTGAATAAATTATATGGTAATTTCAACCTCTTGCCTTTTCCAATATTGTTATATTTTACTCTTTAATCTCATATTTGGTGATGAAATTCGATTCTTTCAAATCTCCTCGCTGCTTTGAAAGGATTCGGCCGTACAACATTATTGCACTATTTACAATTTACATAAAGAAGTTGGGCAAATAACTGCTTTTAAAAGTTTTCAATGAAATAAATCGTCTTTTCTCATCTGATCCATGTTTTTGATAAGACATCTGATCCATGTTTATCAACTAGTTAGAGAATGTAGACAACCATCATAGTTAATAATATGATGCAAAAGACACTAGCATTGCTTATGTTATTTATCAGCAAGAGAACCCTAGAATTGTTGCACAAAAAAAAAGAGAACCCTAGAATATAATTTCGAGTGGTAAGTGGTAACTAGTAACTATCCAGAGGACAACATAAAAAGCTTTAACTGTGCCAAGCAACTAATAAGTAAATGTTTTGGGTGGGTGGG
>NC_027751.1:25235965-25236864 GCF_000695525.1 Brassica oleracea var. oleracea | reverse complement strand
AAAATCGCAAACACTATGAAAATAGTTTATATTAACTTTGTTTTGTACCTTTTCACTGATAAACAATGCAGTTTATAACGATAAATAATTTACAAAAAAAATAATGTGAAGTTTATCAAAAAAAAAAGTATATTATGAAATAGTTGATGTTTTCCATAGTTTTTTTTTCCTCTGAATTTTTATTAAAGGTACTAAACCCAACATGGCAAAGCCCAACATGAAACAAGACAAAAGGGTAAAAGAGCCCAACAAACGATAAAACGAAAGCCCAACAAACAGGCCCAAAATATTAACATCTTGCGGCCAACAGCTCACAAGAGCTAAACCGTCGAGGAAGCAAGCGTAGGGCACGTCATCTTCCACGTGTACGATCGCCCAGCGATCAATGAACACGGATCAAGACGAGGAGCCGCTTCCTTCCACCGGAATCAGAAAAGGACGCGACGGATCTCCGCCGACGGCGAAGACGAACCACGGAAGAAACCAATCTCCACAAGGGTTCGAACCGAAGAGCCAAAACTGGTGGATCTACGAATCGGAGAAGGAGCGACGACGCCTACATTCGATCCTACCTCTTCAACTATCTTGCATGTGAAGATCCGACATCTTTATAGATAAAAGTAAGCTTGAAGATGCAAAAACCAAAACGATTGGGATGGAAAATCGTCGGAGAATCAGAGCGAGAAGCAGTCGGACAAAGAAGAGCGGATCCGAAGATCAAACGGTGCCGGCGAAAGCGATTCCGAAGAAGACATCGACTCCCGGAGACAGAAGCCGGTGAAGCCAGAGCTAACTGACACTACAAAAAAACATCAAGGATTCTGAGGGAAAAAAACGTCAGAATTTCGTCGAAATATCGTTATTCCGACGACATACCAACGAAACAAGTCGTCGGAAAT
>NC_027751.1:25235523-25235865 GCF_000695525.1 Brassica oleracea var. oleracea | reverse complement strand
TTGAACATGCTTGGGACAGTAATATGATATGTTGCTCTCTCCCCTCTGTCATCATGCCGAGCAGGTTTTGGTGTTTTGTATGCACTTCTGGTGGAAAATAATTTTCAGCAAAGATTGCAGTTTCTTCATTGACCACCTGTGCCACTATAGATCCCTCCACTCTGCTTTGATTTTTGACCATCTTCTTCATATAATGCATATAACGCTCAAAAATATACATCCATCTGTACTACACAGGACCACCAAGTTCTAATTCTCTTGCGAGATGAATAGCAAGATGTTCCAGTACATCAAAAAATGATGGAAGAAATATCTTCTCAAGGTTGCACATGCTGACTGGTG
>NC_027751.1:25225664-25233201 GCF_000695525.1 Brassica oleracea var. oleracea | reverse complement strand
CTGTTAATCGGAATGTCGTCGGAAGTTCGTCGGTATATTCCGACGAATTTCCAACGACTACAACAGTTACATGTTTTATCGGAATGTCGTCAAAAAGTCGTCGGAAAATTCTGCCGAGCCATGTTTCGTCGGAATTCCTTCGGAAATGGCCGACGGAATTCCGACGACTTCAAATTTTTGGTTTTCGTCGGAAATTGGTCGGAAATCCATCACAAACGTCTGACGACATTGAAGTCCGTCGGAACCTCCGTTGGAATTCGGCGTGTTTTCTTGTAGTGACTTTTTCACACTGGTTTCTTACTAATGCGATACATCCAGTGCAGAAGACATAGTTTTGGGTTTTAATGATTGTTACCTGATCAATCAGGCCTTATACCAATAGGACGGGCACAGAGGAACGATCCACTTAGCAGAGGCTCCTGCAGAAAGTTATTAATTACGCCAGAAAGATATATGAAATAAGTTTCTGGTGTTATTAGGAATTGTGAGGATGATGTTCAGGGGATGAAGGCTAGCCTTTTATAGGTGTATATCCACCGCCTCCAGAGAGATAATAAGCATTAAATGATTGATCCGTGGGTGAAGGAGTAAAGATGGTCGTTAATGGCGATTTTAATGGATCCCGTTATGTTTGAAAGGAGAAGAACTTAATACGAAACGACGCCAATGAATCTCGACCCAGAGATTCTTCATGACGATTCGGCTATCACACCATCCTGGAACTCCATTGTCAGAGATTGAAGACGGACGATGAACCCTAGATATTAAAATCGTAATTACTCGTGAGTTGAAAAGTGATAAAGCGTGGGTGAATGAGTTTAACTGATTCTCTATAAAAATGGGCTTTATACACCTTAACACAAACAACAAAAGCCCAAACGAAAATAAACGTGATTAAACGAAAGGCAGAGTTTCATTTAAGTGGACACGTGTCAAACGTACATGAGCCAACTTATTGACGTGGAAGATGACGTGGACAGCCTAGGAGTGAAGCAAACACTCTTTTATAATAATATATTATTTTAATTGTGATATATGAATTATTAATATATTTAATAGTTTACCATAAATAAATATTTATATGAAAAATTGACATTAATGATGATATATGATTTATTTTTATTACCATATTTAAAATTCTTGCAAAAAAATTTAAGTTTTTATAAGAAAATTTTACATCTCACAATTAATATGATGTCTTGTCACTATTTTCTAAACCATGTCATCTAGTTTAAGTGCCATGTCATCTTTTTTTCAACGAGAATGATTGTAGTGACAACATGTGTATAAATCACTTCGCAAATATAGTTTAGGGGATTACAAAAGAAAATATAGAGAGAAATAGAGAATCGTCGGAGATGTTCTAAGTTTACTAAATAGATGAAACAAGTCCAAGATCGGTTTTATCAAAGATCAATCTTAGTTAACTAATTTTTAATATTAAATGGAACGACTTTTAGCCATAATTTGTTTTCTTCAAAAATATTTAAAAGAAGGACCAGAAAAGAACTAGAGGGGGAGGCCAGGAGACATTATTATCGCTAGTCAAAAACAACAAACCCTACTTTTGCTTTCTGATATAAAATTTATAGTTTATTTTTGCAGGTTTCTTCTCTTCTTCTTCCTCTTGCCTCCTGTCTTTCATCATCCATAAAGTGAAAGCTAACCCATAGAGCCAATATCATCCTAAAAAGAAATTTATTTCCAAAACATTCTCTCTTTGCTCTTACCCTTTCTCTCTCTCTCTCTGCCTTTCTCTTTGTCAAAGTTCATGGATGCTACGAAGTGGACGCATGTACGTCAAAAGATCTCTCTTTGCTATATCTGTTTGTTTCTTATTTTCTAACTCTAACAATTTCCCTCTCTCTATACTCACATGGATATTAACATGTACATGTATGTATGTATGTATGTATGTATGGAACAATTTTTTTATTATGCTTCTTGTGATTATATGCATAGTCTTATAGATACAAAAACGTTTTTGTATATGTTATTTGCATGATGAATTATCCTTTCGAAACTTTCGAAGTTCTCGAATGAGTAAATGAAACCTTTTCTCTATATTCACCTTTTTATGTGATGAATTGTAGATTTTGATAACTAATGGATAAAAAGGTTTGATTTGTTATTTACCTTTTAGTCTTGGTGCTCAGGTCTTACCAAATTCTTTTTCTTTCTAAATTGTGGTTTACTTAGCTTCCTATAATTTTCTTTTAAAGCACCGACGATTTATTAAACCACAAAAAACTAGTTTTATTTTCTTCTTTCTGTTGTGCTTAATTATTTCTTAAATTTTAATTCATCTCACCAAACCCTAGTCCTGACGTGATTCAAGACTCGTTTTACATTCGTTATTGTTCTGTTTGACATGATCAGTGACTAAAACATTATCTTAATTCTTGTAGGATTTTCAAGAAATGATAAATGTAAAACCAATGGAGCAGATAATTTCAAACACCAGCAACAACACTTCGCAGCAGCAACAGCAGCAGCAACAACAGCAACAAACATTCATCGCCACCACAGCGAGACCAAACCCCAACGCATCCAACGGCGGATCCGGCGCCGGAAATGACAACAACACTGCTACTACGATGGAAAGTACTAGAAAGGCGAGGCCGCAAGAGAAAGTGAATTGTCCAAGATGTAACGCAACCAACACAAAGTTTTGTTACTACAACAACTACAGTCTCACGCAACCAAGATACTTCTGCAAAGGTTGTCGAAGGTATTGGACCGAAGGTGGCTCTCTTCGTAACGTTCCTGTGGGAGGAAGCTCAAGAAAGAACAAGAGATCCTCAACACCTTTAGCTTCACCTTCTAATCCCAAGCTTCCAGATCTAAACCCACCGTTTTTTTTTGCAACCCAAATCCCTAATAAGTCGTCAAAAGATCTCAACTTGTTGTCTTTCCCAGTCATGCAAGATCATCATCATGGTATGTCTCAGTTTCTTCATATGCCCAAGGTCGAGAACAACAATACTTCATCCTCAATATATGCTTCATCATCTCATGGAGCCTCTTCAAGAGGCATGAACACGTTATTGCCTGGTCAAATGATGGATTCAAACTCAGTCCTTTACTCATCTTTAGGGATTCCAACAATGGCTGATTACAAACACAGTAATAATAATCTTTCGTTCTCCATTGATCATCATCAAGGGATTGGACATAACACCATCAACAATAACCACAGAGCTGAAGATAACAATCATGCTGATGATATGAATGGAGCAAGTAGGGTGTTGTTCCCTTTTTCTGGCACGAAAGAGTTTTCAAGCACAAACCAAGAGAAGAGCCATAATACATATTGGAGTGGGATGTTCAGTAATACAGGAGGATCTTCGTGGTGAAGAAGGTATCATGAACTTCATAGCTTTTCTTCTCTTTTTCACTTTATTTACCTCCTTATTCTATCATATTTTTACTTTGATGATCTTTTGTTTTTCTCACATGGGGTACTTTAGTTAAAGTTGTCAGAACTTAGTTTAGAGATTGTCTTTTTATTTCATCTTTTCTCTTTTTTTTAATATATATATTTCATAATTGGGTTTGATGGTAGTTTTTTAGTAGCAAAAGGGTCTTTGTATCATAGGAATGGTGAGGGGTATGAGGGTAGAAGAATAAGTGAATGCGAGGGCTTTGTGTGTATTCATCATTTCTTCTATCTGTAGAAGTATTTGTGTAATCTATTCATGTTTTCTATAAATCATAATCCAATTTATAATTTATATTGTGTGAACCTAAAGATTGATACAACTTTGATTTTTGTTGTATATTTTCAGCTTTGGTTTATAAGTATAATTGTACTATCCAAATAATGAGAAATAAAAAAACAAATATGATCGGGATCTTTATCCACGAAGAGTCATGATTATCAAATCCCATAGCATCGCATTTTGGGGACATTAATATATACTTATAGAGCTTTGCTCTTCAGCTTTTTGACTTTTGTGCCCGTGCGTGAATTTCGCAATCCTTTATCCTTTTCAACGTAAATTCTAGGTGTTTTTTTTTCTGTTAAAGTAATTTCTTTATGTTTAAGCATTTTAACTTAAGTTCATTACTATGCACATCCCTTTAATGTGAGTATTATTATGACTACACGAACTAATGATCAAGGGAATTAATACGTTAATTACATATTTAAATGTGTTCAGGGCTAAGTTAACCTACTCGCACTAAAAGCCGTTTGTAGCATTTACTAATAAATAATTGTATAGTGTGTGTAGATCTGTAAATTTGGTCATATTATTAACTAATCATCGTCTTAAAGCAAACACGCACTAAGATTCGGAGACGGCGGCACGGTTTCCTTGAATTCTCGTTATTACCAGATTTACCGCAATGTCACATTCCACTCGACATTTTTTTCTTCTATCTTTAATAAATACTCCTAGTTCTAAACTTCTAATAATGAAACCGTACCTTCACGTTTCATCCACCTAATCCGCTGATTAATCGTCGTTTAGCTGGAAAAACATTCCTCCAATTCATGGTAAGTGGTAATCACAGTTGACGTATAAATTTTCATATAATAAATTTTATATGTCGTATTACTTACAATATTGTAGCATAATTTCATTTAAGCTCTACCTTTTCAGAGAAATTACAAGTTACTTAGGTAAAAGTTATCATGACCCGCACGCCACGAAATTTTCTCTCACTTGTTAAAAGGAATAACATCATGGGGATCCAAAATAGAAAAGCTGATAAAATTGTTGAAGCTACACTAGAAGGAATAAATAAGTGTCTATATATAAATAAATCGTACCATAACCTTTAAAAGTTGATATGTATTAGAAATTTATTAATATCAAATAGTGTACTGCTACGTATACTTTTATCAGGATATATATTGTATATATAAGGATAATTATGTGTATGTTGATATGTATTAGAAATTTATTAATATCAAATAGTGTACTGCTACGTATACTCTTATCAGGATATATAGTATATATATAGTATATATAAGGATAATCATGTGTATGAATACACGATGATTAGTAGCTGGCTTGAAATGCGGAAGTAGATGTCCCCTTTATAGTGCCCGCCAACCAAACATGATTTTTCATTGGGTTCTTGTTGTTTTGATTATTTAATTACTGACTATATTTGAATAATACATAACTATATTTAAATATATCTAAGATAAAATCAAACGCGATATTCTGGTAGTCTATAACAAATCTAGATTTATCTACGCATGGTCACTTTATTCAAGATTATTAAGAAAACACAACGCGATGGATCCATGAGTCAACTATATATTTCTTTAAAATATAGAAATTGTTATCTTCAGGCCAAAGAAACCAAAGGAATAAAAGACCTGTGAGTCGATATCATTCACTAATAGTCTAATACTCATGGAAAAGACAAGTGACGTGTGTTCACACGGTTATCCTTTGACGCATACTCAATAGAAACAACCCTGTCCAATATTTTGCTGCAGTCACAAAAAGAAGTTAGCAATAATCTTAGATATTTGGAAAAAATAGTAGCAGGCGGCGGTGTTGCTTTTGAGTAGCTTCAAGGGATTTCCTGGCATCTTCTTGAGTTGCATGCTGAATAAATGAGAAGTTGCGTCTAATACGTACGTTGATGACCTTACCAAAGGGGTCCAAGTGCTTTTCAATGTGGTGCTCGTTTGTTGTAATGGGGGTCGAAGTTGATGACAAACAATGACTTTGTAGGCTTCTGATTTGCAGTTGCCTTCCTATCACCACGAGGCCTGCCACGTTCACCCTGAAAACCAAACGAGGATCAAAAACTTTTTTCCTAAAAAGGATCAAACCGAGAGCTTCATGGGAAACAGCTAAATAGAGGTACAAGATATGCATGTATGTGAAGGCTAGTGTACAAGAGATGTAGAGGCGTTCCATGAGGTAGTAGAAATCAAGATTTGACCAAAAAAAGCACCAACAGTAGAAAATGAATTCCAACTAGAATCAATATTAAGAGCCAAATGTAACGGGCCAACATAAAAACGATGGCCTAAAAATGGATTTTAGTATATAATAAAGGCTAGTTAAATGTTCATGGGCTCCGTTTATTCACCAAAAATTTTCCCAACGGACATATTCATTAGAGGCCGAGCATCAAAGATTTTTTTTAACAGTCAGTCAGTCACACATCACAAGAGAACATAAAAAATCTCAAAGAAAAAAAACATAAAAAAAATCTTACTTTCGCTTTCACATATTAATTTCAAAATCCAAATTTATAGCACAATTAACATATATATTAAATTCGCATCAAAGCCCCAATTTATCACTTAATTAAACTAATGAAGGCTTCACAAATAAATCTATGTAATACACATAATAACCGTTAAAATTCTGCAAAAGGAAGCAATTAGTATCTTCTTTTGGGGTCGACTACGTACTCGGAAATCTATATTATAATAGTTGAGTTTTTATTCACTCTTCAGTGTGTCACGTCAGTGTTTTGTGGGTTCTACTTTTAAAAAGTGTGAAAAAATGTCAAGTCCATGGCTCGAACCCGGATTTTTGAGATATAAACACCAACATTTATACCACTAAGTTAAATGATACTTTGTACATTGATGGCCGAACCTAATATATATTTACGAAGGTCAGAAGCCCTTACTTCTTCAGCTTCATTTGAGGGTCGGGCCTACAAGTGTATTATGAATTTCATTTTTAAATGAGATTCATCAGGTTATATGAAAAACATTCAAGTTTGCAACAATTATAATTTTTCCATATTGTAAAATGTTGTCGTTTAGCATGAGTTTAGATTCTTTTCATCATTGTCTCAAACAAGTCTGAGTTACAGAGTTGCGCCGTGTGTCTGTTCGTAATCTATTTTTCACCGCTGAACTCTTCATGTCTCCAGCTTAAATCGCTTGATCATAAATGTTCCTGATATGTAACCCCTCTGTAAACCCTATATATATGATTCTCATCTTTGATGAATCCAATCTGCATCTCCACAAAACTCATTGATTAGCTTTAACCATCTTCTAGAATATGTTTCTATCTACCTCTCCAGCTCCTCAAACCGGCGTCCCGGCGTCCGTCACTCAACCTTCGAGTCTCTCTGCCTTGGTCGTAGTAGTCAGAGCATAGCCTCTGGCTTCCTCCGCTTCTGGGATTCCCTGAACTTCAAGAAAGACATGGAGTTTGAGGGAATCACGGTTATCTTCCTTGATGAAAAGGTAAGCTAATCTTCGATCTATCACACTTATTTAACATAATTGTTTTTATTGATTTCTTGATTCTTTGTTGAATAATATTATTTGTAGATTCCGTGATTCATGGGTTTACTCCCGTCGGACGTGCTAATCATTACATGCCATCTTTGAAAGCAGATTCCATTGTGTAAGTCGATCGTTTTGAGGTTGCTAGGTGCTCAAACATGTACAAGATAACTGACCATCCATTCCTCATTTGTTTCATCTCACTAACCATTATTGATGAAGTCATCACGGGTGCTCCTGAGATCAATCTCCAGCCAAGATTAGACTGTTCGACAATCTCCAAGTGATTGCGAACACAAACCTAGAACT
>NC_027751.1:25222955-25225642 GCF_000695525.1 Brassica oleracea var. oleracea | reverse complement strand
TCCTTTACTTATCAATCTAATTTTACACAAATCTTTATTTTACAGTTAAAAGAAACCATAATAACCCAAACAATCAAAACACCAAAAACTAGAACAAAAAAAAACGAATCATTAATGATCACCTCTCTTTTTGTCTAATCTTACAAATAAACTTCAAAACAAATATATCAAACCAATCAACTCAACTAAAACTCAACGATAAATATATTGAGCCAGCTAAACAAATACAAACTACATGGCCAGCTATTTAACAATTTACAAACGTACTTTTGCAGATGCTTACGAAGAATACGAAGATGACAACCAAGATCAGTGAAATTACCTAAACAAAAAAGTAGAGTAAATTACAAACTCTGATAAATACAACAACAATGATTTTTGTTTACATATTTCCCATCAAATAAAAGATAAACAAACACAGCCACATTAGGAAATACAAGAGACAATCCCAACAGACACAAAGACGACAACAACATCTCCACCTGCTCACTCATCTTGTCTTATGAAAATAGCTTACATGCTCAATGTCAACATGCCAATGTTATTGTCTTCTTATGAGAAATACATATATTCGTTTAAAATCCATTAAAACCCATATACTAATTGTCACTCGTTTTATAGTTATTTCTGCAAGTTTTCATGTATTTGTTTTAAAAGTCCGCTAAATACAACAAGTTTAAAAAATTTTAAAAAACATATAACCAACGTAATAAAAACAAAAAAAATTATTACTTAATACACAAAAAAAAATTATTATTATCTAACAAATATTGAGATTGAAATAAAAACTCCGTCTACAATCCTACGCTTGCTTGATCTAATAGATCAATCTATTTAATCTTGAGAAACATACATGACGACGCATTATGAAGATGCTTCGACAATAAGAAATCCTTAGAGATACTTATATCCTCTTTTAAGATCACTGAAGTGTATATGATGATTAGACCCCCAATTTATTCAGATCTTATCATATTTTGTTCTTTCCCAATGGTTCCGTGCCTGCTACTCATTGGATGAGAAATAGCACCACTCTTTAATAATTCATGTGTCACAATCTTTTTATACTATATATCAAAAAACTCTGCAACTAGTTATAAATTTTTATGTTCCACCACACACTTTAAAGTGGTTTCAGTCAATATTCTTCTCATATTAAACAATCATATTATTTTTGAAAAAAATGTTTTTGTTCATTATTCCAATATAAGTAAGCGACTAGTATATAGGTTTCCTAATGACATATGTCAAAGATCCACTCTCCTATAATAGGTGTTTAGTAGATTTTGGTAAGCTAATTTTAGTTCTCTATATTAAGATGTTAGTTATTGGAATTGCTTTAACTATATCCTATTTGATGTTTAGCTTTTGTTTTTGTATTTGAAAGATTGATGTTTTAAACTCTAGTTAATGCATTTTATTTTAAATAAAAACATTAATTTAAAACTAAAATATGAGTAGTATAATTTTATTGAGGTTTAAAAAATTTTGAAAACAAAACAAAAATCAAAAAAAAAAATCAAAGTGGGTATTTAATTTTTATTAATATGTGTACAAATTATAAATCATCAATCTTTCAAATACATAAGAGTTTATATATATATATATTTATAATGTCTACACTTTTAGGTTAAAATATCTGTACAAATGTCTAGTTTTGTTATGAAACGAGATCAACAGAATTATGATTTGTCATACATTAAATAAAGACAAGCGTATGTCAAATCTGCAACTTTCATAAAGACGAATCTTTTATTTATCTTTGTTGAGGCAAAAAAAACGTGAAAACAACCCCTTAGCTTTATTCTGATAATTTTTGAAAATTTCACTACAATTGTCGGTCGATCATTTGAAAAGTTAAGCATGTATAGATTTTAAGCATTTTCCAAAATTTATTTAAACTATATGAAAATAATGTCTTACACAAAAATTTATGAAAATATCAATTGATTTTAAACATCGATCAATGGGAATATTCAATCCAGTTGAAAAGGGCGTGGAGGTCATGGACTCTTTAACTAGTAGAGATCTTGACATCTTACTTCTTCTGTAATTTGCAATTTTGCATCTTTCCTTATAAATAAGCATTAGCTTCTCATTTGCTAAAGAACAATACTTAGGTTCACCCACTGCGGTGAATTCACCACATTCTTCATAACCAATCAAAGTGTCATGTAGGAATAGCTAAAAAAGGTAATAAAAAAAAATAACCAAAAAAACAACACCGACATTAATGCCGTCTAAAAACCTAAACTCTAAAACCATAAATCGTTAATCTGAAACAATAAACCATAAATCTCAATCCTAATATCTAAATCCTAAATCTTAAATCTTAAACCCAAACTCTAAACAATAAACCTTAAATCCTAAAATCTAAACCCTAAACCCACAACTCTAAACCATAAACCTAAAATCTAGACCCTAAATCCTAAATCCTAAACCCTAAACTCAAATCCTAAACTCTAAACCCAAAACTTCAAATCCTAAACCCTAAACTCTAAATCCTAAACCCTAAACTCAAACCTCTAAACCATAAACCCATCTGCTAGTTAATAAGATTAAAGTTTACGGTTTAGAGGTTTGGGTTTAGCGTTTATGATTTAGGGTCTGGGTTTAAGATTTAAAGTTTTGGGTTTAGGGTTTATGATTTAGTGTTTGGGTTTAAGATTTAAAGTTTTGGGTTTAGG
>NC_027751.1:25204118-25222915 GCF_000695525.1 Brassica oleracea var. oleracea | reverse complement strand
TTAGGCTTTAGGGTTTAGATTTTAGGATTTAGGGTTTATTGTGTAGAATTTTGGTTTAGGGTTTTAGATTTAGGGTTTAGATTTTAGGATTGGGGTTTATGGTTTAGTGTTTTGGATTTAGGGTTTATGGTTTTAGAGTTTAGGTTTTTAGAATTTAGAATTTTGCACATGGCGCTAATTAATGTCGGTGTTGTTTTTTTTTCAGCTATTTAATTTTTTATTTTTATTACATTTTTAAACTATTTCTACGTGGCATTTTGGTTGATTATGAAGAGTGTGATGAATTTAACCATTCACCACAGGGATAAACTAAGTATTGTTCTTGGCTAAAACGTTCCGCTCTGTTTTCTATCTTTCCTAAAAATATGATAACTTAACCATAATTTGTATGTTTGCCCTTTTTAATAGAAAGCCCTTTTGTCAAAAAAAAAACTTGGTTTCACCATTTAACTCAAACTAAATTCAAAAATTTTAAGATAAATGTGTAGAAAACCCATCATTTAAAATGATATACTGAAAATAATATCATCTTAAAAATTATCAAATATATTAAGTGACATTTAAAAGATATAAACCGATTTATTTATTATTAATTAATATTCTGTCTAAAATCACTTTAAATTATATATATTACAACATGTGTATATCAACCTGTAGCCTAAAATGAATTCACCATCACCATTTCTATATTTTTAATTTTCTGGTCGTAAAAATAATTAAAATAGTTATATTCTTGATGATAAATGTGCTTTTAGTTTTCTAGTAAGTGGATGAAAGAGTGTTATACTATTTTTTTCATGTAATTAGGGCTTTGTTGGCGTTCAAGTATCATTTTCCAGAAATCCGGAGTTAATAATCCACAGTATTAACTATTAAGTTAGTTTTCATAAGATAGATATCCAAACGATAGAAAATTAAGTTTAAATATAAAAATAGAAACTCACGTAAGTAGCTCTAATCTTTTCTGTGACATCAACATAGTAAATTAGCTCATGATTTTCATTATATTTACAATGCACCACTCCTCACACCACCACACACGTTGCGTATCAACAAAATGTTAATATAAAAAAGCTTCACATCCTATTCTTATTTTCGTTTTCCTTTCTTTTCTTTTCTGCATCGCACTCGCATATATTTTCTTATTCCTTCAGTGTATAATAATCTTTTCATACGCTTATACTGCGCCTGCAGCACAACTTAACAGCGAGAGGATTAGCCATCTCACACGAGAGCCTCAGTTTCTCGGACAAGTCAACGGTCTTGTCATCTGACGACGGTGCAAGCCATTCAAACTCATGCAAGAGCGTCGCGATCCAAAACGTCACGGTGGTCAAACCCATGTTCTTCCCAGGACAAACCCTACGACCCGACCCAAACGGTGCAAGCCTTAGATCCGACCCAAGAACCGAGAACTCAACGTCACCTTCCTTGGCTACAAACCTTTCGGGTTCAAACTCCAACGGATTTTCCCACACGTGTGGATCATGCGCTATAGCCCACATGTTAACCATTGCAGTGGTCCCTGCCGGCACACGACGGCCGTCAATGATCGTATCTGTGATTGCTAAACGGGCCCACGACAGAAGTGGACCTGGCGGGTGAAGCCTCAAGACTTCTTTGATCACAGCCGTCAGATATGTTAGAGAAGCCACGTCAGATTCTTCCACGGCTCTTGATCTCCCTACGACCTGGTCAAGCTCGTTGTGAACTGTTGTCTGAGTATCTTGATGAAGGACCATCCTAGCAAGAATCCACTCGATCAATACAGCCACCGTGTCAGTTCCTCTAAATATCATTTCCTGTAAAACCCATAAATCGCAATTACGTTATTACCATAACTGTTGTCATATTACCTAAAATGGCATTATTTTAAAATGATTTATTATGTTTTTGTTTTGTTTATTTATTAAAAATAAAATAAGGAACGTGTGCATACCCAGAGAACCGCGACCATATCCGGGTCGGATAGTTTATCCGGACCATCAAGAGAGAGTAATACGTCAACGAAGTCACTAGGCGAGTCACGAGTTTGATCACGGTGGTCAGATATAATCCGGTTCACGAACCGGTTTACTTTCGGTACGAGACTAGAGCATCTAGACCGGATTCTCTGAGGATCAAATTCCGACAACCACGGGAGATGATCGGTCCAGTTAAGTGTTCCGAGTAAATCATAACCCTCTTCGACCAAACCACGTAGCTCATTCACTTCATCGTGCTCTTGTTCAAGCTCGTATTCTTTCCCGAAAACAGAGCACATTATGTTGTTAAGCGATGCCGTTTTGATCAAGTCACGAGCGTAACAGAGTCCTTCGTTGCTGCTACTCTGTTTTGCCAGACACGTCACCATCTGATTCGCGATAACACGTCTCTGCGTTTCAGAGCGTTTAATCTGTTTAGGGCTGAAAAGATGATAAGAAGCGATTCTCCTCAACGTTCGCCAGTAAACGCCGTAAGGAGCGAAACCGATAGCCCGGCTAAACATAAGGGAATACGCTGATTCCTTAACCGGACGGTCAGCGAAAACCGGACTGTTTAGAATCTCTTTAGCTACATCAGGGTTGCACGTGACGATCACGCGAGTATCTCCCAAGCTAAACGCCATCAAACGTTTGGCTCCGAATTTCTCCGCGGCTGCGGCTATGCAGCGGTGTGCTAAAGCGTTTGACATGAGAGACATGCTTCCGACAAAAGGTAAGCCTCTTGGTCCGGGAATCACGGTGGTTCGGTGGCGGCGATGGAGGAAATATTTTCCCCATGCAGGTCCTCCGGGATGAGACCAGTAGAAGAGAGAGAGAGCGAGAGAAGCGATGGAGGCTACGAGGAGTGACAAAGCCAGGTTGGTTTGGGTAAGGAGGCTACATTTGGACAAGAGAGTGAACAATAAGCTGCTTGTGTCGAGCTTGGTGGCCATGGAAGCAGAGAGAGAGAGATAGAGAGAAAAAGGTGAGTGGCTTTTTTGCTGTGGGGTTTGAGATGAATTGCTGCCTTCATGTGTTTATATAGGAAAAAATTAGGCCCCTCTTGTGAAAATTTAATGAGATTAATTCAAAGACTATTTTATTTTATATTTTTGTTGTTTTATATTCCAAGGGGAATGTTGCCTTTTATATTTAATATGGATCTATTTTAATAATGATCTTTGGTGTGTACTTCATTCTCTATTTACCACAAGTATTGTACTTTTTACTGGATATATTTGGCCAAGCATTCTTTTGCTCTCTTTGCTTAAAATATACAAAATTTGAGCTTGTACTTTTTCAATTTAATTTTGTGTTCCTAGCAGCTACAGAAACGCTACAACATTTGTTTTCTTTTGAGCAACCAACATTTGTATTTAAGTGATATAAGAACTACAGTTTCTTTTTTTTTTTGGTGTAAAAGAATAACTTCAGTTTCATTTATCGTTAGATGTAAAAATGATAAAGCAGGATATATACACTATATATATAAAGATAACGTATGAAAAGTAGTTTTCTTGAGTTTATCAACATATGTTATCTCATTATATATGAATTATGTGGGTGATGATAGCTTTTTTAATTGATTAAACATAAGCCAAATCAATATTTTATGCTAAGATATTTTTTTTTAAAAAAGCGATATCTTGCAGCCACAAGGAAAAAAGTTGATTTAATACAATGAATTAATTGGTTCTTTATTCACCAATCTATTAGACAAATACACATCAAACTTAAAAGTTCAAACACTAAAAGTGACTACGATTTTAAACCACTTCCAAAAGTTATCATTTTTTAAAGCAAAACGTAAGTTCGTTTTTTCTTTCATACAAATGAGTTTGACTGTAAAATGAGTGTTTATTTCAGAAGATTACTGAAAAAACAGTTACAAAATTAAAAATTACTACGCTTATGTACCATAAGTATCTCTTTTCTAAGTTAATGCTTAGATGAATATAAAGATTGTCTCACCATGCTTTCTAAATTTTTATGGTTGCAAAACTATACCATGAATGTTTTTATGTCTTTAAATTCAATGCCTTTAAAAAAAGAAAGAAGTTAAAAACGTTATATCAAAGAGATGTTAATGTGATGAATGTATAGTAATTAACTTTACTTTTTGTGACCGTTAAATAAAACTGATGGAATTTTGTAGAATCACTCTTGAAGCAATTCATTGTATTTGTAAACTTTAGATTTAATAAGCTGACTTAGTTTGTACATATATAATATCACTTAGTCATTTTATTCCCTTTCGAGAGATTTATATCAAATCTATAAATTTTGGAAATTATTGTATGATTAATATTATTGAAAACAACGTTTAGTTTTACTTGAGTTGCCCATAAAATTACTTACATCTTGGTGCAGATAAATATATTTATTCGATCACAGCATACGACCTCAAGATTTTGATATTGATACTTAATTATAATTTTGTAGGAAAACAGATTATATAATATGTTTGTTGCACGGTTGCAGCACTATATAATACATAATTATTAGCATTAAGCGTGTAAGGCAATTTATAAGTATATCTTTATTATTTATAACGACACAGTCCATGATCGTAACGCCTTAATGCATTATTAAATTTTCACCCGTGGTACGAAAGTGTGTTCATCTTTTATTTTTAACTTTTTATCCATTACTTATCTATCTGAATTAGTTTATTAGCAACACTATATGTCATCTTAAAAAACACTGTCATCTAAAAATTAACAGTGTAAGTGTGATATACATGTGTAATTACAAGACTTATAATAACCTTGAATTGCATTGTACGCAAATGAGATTTTATCTTAACGGTTTGCGCCGTCATGAACTGAATGACAGGTTTTATACGCGTAATCTGTGTTACTACGCATGACGGCATCATTGATGAGCTCTCTCTTTTTGTTATTTTAGCTATTACTATATGCTTTGTGGTATCCATTGATATAAAATCATAGAAGTCAATTAATCAGGGAACTTTGTTATTTTAGCTATTAATATATGCTTTGTGGTATCCATTGATATAAAATCACAGAAGTCAATTAATCAGGGAACTTGTAGAAGATACTAAGCAAAATAGATTACAAGTACTTCAAAATTTAGCTATATCTTCTTTATTAAAAGAGAAGTACCATTTTTATCTACCATAAAAAAGTCACACTAACTTTATTAGGTCCATTTCATTAATTACATTTATTTAATTATTTATATTAATCTATTCAATATATAAATATATTAATAATAAACCAATTTTAACTGTAAATTTAAATTTTATTTTTAGTTATAAAAAAATGTTGAGAAAAAATCTAACAAAATCTTTCTAAAAATCTATTCTATTAAAAGAGAATCACTTTACTGAACTCGACATTACTACAAACGGACGCAGCTTGGAGAGAAGATCTACAACTAGCGGGACTCGGCTGGTGTATAGGTGAGGGAACTGGGAAAACCTCAACCTTGGCACACTGTCACCACGTTAACTCACCTTTGGTAGTGGAGGGTCTGGCGCTCCGAGAAGCACTGCATTACTGCATTGAGAAAGAAATTCGCCAGGTCCACTGCGAAACAGACTCTCTCAATCTTGTCAAGGCGCTCAACTCGGGCCCGCCAGCTACAGAACTCTATGGAATTGTCGCTGATATATCTTGCTTATCTTTAGCTTTTGATTTTATTTCCATCTCTTGGATTCAATGGGGAAAAAATGGAGATGCTAATGCTTTGGCAAAGCAAGCTCTATGGAATGTATCTAGTGTCTTGCCTCCTAAGAACAATGAGCCTAGTTTATTCTTATTAATGAAAGTTGGTGTTACAAAAAAAAAATGAACAATGGAAGAAAAATTAATAGTACATGAGAAACGCAAAACCTTGGACGCTTTCTACTAGGTAATATGTAGAACAACTAGAAATAAACTCAAAAGCCAAAACCATTAAAGAAGTTAAGTATGTTATATTATAACTCACAAAATAAGTTAACCACTAGGTTATAAATATGATTTTTGTAAAAGTTATCTATAGTAACAAAATAATTTACATTTGAATCTCGAATTGACAGTTTGTATACAATATGACAACACAACATAACAGATTTTAAAGAAAAACCTTGTAAAGACGACCAAATGACTCGTATGTCTTTAGAAAAGCACACTCAAATTCAGTTTTGTTATAATGATATTGTTTCGTTATTCCACAAGTTTGTTCTTAAAAATAAGCAATCACAGAAATAAATTAGAATTTCTGGTACAAGTTTTATGGCTATGAATGTTTATATATATTCAGAGAAAATGTGAGGAAACAAAGTTTTTTTTTGGGTCAAATGAAAAAACAATGTATATGTAACCAATTGTAACGGTTAAACGATTGAATAACCAGTGGTATATTTTCTCTTTGATCCTTCTCAGCTTCTCTCCGAGGTCTTCACATGAAACCTCACTTTCCGATTCAGCATAAATTTGGACTACATTGAAGGATAACTGTGCCCCTCAGTTTTGACCATCACATTGAATTTTTTTGGCATTCTCTATTGAATTATGTGTGTACATGTCGTACCAACTATCCAATCGTCAACCTCTGGTTTACATGTGGCATATATATTTGATTAACTGATTGTTTTATGAACGTGAATTTAATTTGTTTCAAACAGTTATCTATGTCATTATTACTCAATTTCAAAGGTGAACATGTTTTCTTGTATGTTCTAGTATATTTTAAGTTGTATTGGCTAACCAAAAAGTAAACTCTTATTGTTAAATTGGTTTGCCAAGTCAAAAAAGGCCGTCCTAGACTGAATCCCTTTTATATTAAAAGAAAAACATTTTTTAAGACTAACCTTATGCTCATGTATTATTAACCAAAATGTCATTTCCTATGTGGCAATATCATATTCACTTTCACACTCTCTAATTTAAAACCTTCTCTTTACTAGATTTATTACATTCTTTGCCATTATTTTTTAATTATAGCTTAGCATAATGTTTTAATAGTATATCTTGGTAACGTACAATCTCAATGTAGACGAAGGAAGTAACCGGTTATTTGGTAATGTGTTTTATATTATTTTAAAACCGGTTGACATATATTATATTACATATGACTACTATACTCGAATGTTGTTTAAATGTATATTCGAGATCACACTATATCAAATGAGATTATAACTTGAAATCGGTTTAATGTATTTTTCTTAATGAAGATTATAATTTATAATTTGAAATCGGTTTAATGTATCTTTACATGTGATCTTAATGAAGATGATATCAAAACCGAGTGTTGCTTTTGTTGTGTTACTTTTCGATTTTATGTTAATGTGTTTTATATCATTTTAAAACCGGTTACCATATATTATATTACATAAAAAATACTAAGGAATCTCATTTTTATGTATCGAATATATCACACTATATATTATATCACATATGAAAATAATCAATGATAATTCAATGTATACTCGAGATCCTTGGCAATGTCGATAACCATCTATCAATGCAATAAATCAGGAAATATGGCAATTATGGTATTGATTGCCATAATATAATTTTCAAAGATCATAAAGGCATTGTCAACCACACAATACTTGCGTGACAATGCATGATTGCCGTATGAATATTTCAAATTAGGAAATATGAAGCTAAATATAACACTAATTCCGGTTATATATGTACTCATTAATATTGGCCGAATTTGGTAATGAAAATTCATAGTCGAAACCGAATCATTTAATCATATTTTTGATCTTTACTGACTAATTTTGAATTTAATTTAGTTGACTAGAATCTCAGTTTGTTTCCTATACTATTCCAATAAATTCGCATAGCAACGATCAAGGCAAGTTTTCAAAATTCAGTATTTTGAATATAAAGGGGATGTG
The DNA here is from genome assembly GCF_000695525.1 of Brassica oleracea var. oleracea. Classification (NCBI taxonomy): domain Eukaryota; kingdom Viridiplantae; phylum Streptophyta; class Magnoliopsida; order Brassicales; family Brassicaceae; genus Brassica; species Brassica oleracea. Next base: position 25,215,094 of record NC_027751.1, on the reverse strand, counting down.
AATATTTTGCCTTGGACATAATTTTAATTGATTTTACGGAAATAATTATGGAAAATAGCTATAATTGCCATCGGCCCGCGTCTTGCATATATAAATACAAGGCCGTATGATTACATCTCCTCATCCGTAAAGTAGTATCCTATATTATATTTTGTTTCTTTCATATTTTAGTATTATTTTGCTTATGTTTCGTTTTATTTTATATTTATAATTTAGTTTATGAAAACAATAATTTTATTGCTTTTGTTTCGTTTTTATCGTTACTTCATAATTTATTTTATATAAGTTTTTTACTTACTCTCATGGATTCATTTCCACCAAAATATACTTCAATTAAACAAAACAAATACACAAGTTTTTTCTTTAAATCCAAGCTTAATTTATATAGACATACACGCTTTCGTTGAATCCCCCTTATTATATACATGTAATATTTCTTTCTAAGACTATTAACTTTCTAATACCTATTGATTCAAAAATCTCTTTAAATCTTCTCATTCCGCGCAGGGCGCGGGTTATCATCTAGTATATTTATAAAATGAAAATCTACCAGCACGGATGTGCGGGTGAAAAATCTAGTATACTATTGTTCCAGTTGAATGTGACCAAATCAACTATTAACTACTATCTCTCTCTATATACTTAAATTTGATTAAACTATACTTTGCAAGAATTTTAATTATCTAAAGTTTGATTAGTTCTTTGATTAATGTAGTTTACTATGCTGATCTGCTGACACTTCTACATATTTTTATTCATCGAAGACGTGGGAGGCAATCAAGAACTTGAACAACTAATGGTTTGTCCACGTCCGTCCTTTTATACTCTTGTTATTGTAATCATACGGCCTATAAAACAATAGCACTTTAAAATACTAAACTGTATATCTAAATTTAGCATGAACTCATCAGTAGACAATGGTCCGCTAATTAATGTATACAAAGTACTAGCATCGTCACATTTCCGACGTCCAAGTATATTTGTAGACAACAATAAAACAGTACATATAACGTCATGTTTCGTCAAGTTTATCGTAATTTTATAAACCGACGTCAGACCACATCCGCTAATTATGCTGAAATTCAAAATAATAATAGGGATCTATCGACTGCAATTCAAAAACGAGTCGAAACTAGAAAGCGACATTTAATCAAGTGAAACAAAAAAAATTGGAGTTGAGTATATTCGTATATCCAGAGAGAGATTCTAAATAAAATAGGTTTCTGAACGAAAGTCATTATTGTATAAAACCATAGCTTAAACTTGTAAAAATAAAGCAATCAAATATGTTATTTAAATGTATATATTAATTTAAGCAAATTGTCATTTAAGTTAATGTTATATAGTCGCCAAACAGAAAAACAAATGGTTAGCACATAAATTAACAATTAGATATATATCTTTCTTTTGAAAAGAACAATTACATATATTTAATTATAGAGAACTATGACCTGACCTTTAGGTAAGGTTTAGGGCACAAATTGAGTTTGTGTGCGTGTGAAGACATTCTTTTCAGGCACGAATAGATTATGTGAATCTTATTGTCGGTTGTAATATGATGTAACGTGGTGTAGTGCATACAGCTGCAGCTCCTAATTTATAGCCGTTGGATCTCGTTTTTAATTTCGATAATCACGAACCTTTACTCCTCTTTAAGCCACGCGTAGGTTCATGCAAAACGTCCCCGCAACTTGATCGTCGATGTTTTGCAGGATGGTGGTTTAATTTAGAAATGCACACTTGCGTGTCTTCGAGTCTACATTAACCAGACAACTCACATGACTGGTATCCATCTGGTCCCCCCACAAATTGGCTCGCTGTTAACTGTTAAGTACTTGTCAAATGCCTTACATCAACGGTCAGTATTGTCTGATGGAAGTATGCGAGGTACCTAACCGTTGATCTAATAATTAACAGCTACTTAAGTTGTGTTCATCTGCTTTCTTCTTGTTAGTATATATATATTTTTTTTGAAACTAATTTTTTTCTTGTTAGTATATTGCACTACCTCGACTGTTATTAATCTAGATAAATAATTTTCAGCTTTTTCTATGCAAAAGCACATCAATTTTTATCATCTTTCAGGTTATCACACTCAATATTGATATGTTTCATTGAGTTAATATTTTTGTAAAAACAATTACGACATTTACTCGTATTCGATCGAATTATTCATATTAGAGGAGCAGCTTGCATTATCAATATGGACAAATATAGTATATTTTGACCGACCAATTAAATGTAGTCAAGAAGAAATTAATATGTACTCGTAAGGTGAGGACCAAAGACTAGAAAGTGATGAATTACGTCAACAAATCAAGATGCAGATTGCAACTTCCCACCCAATAACAGTTCAAGAAGAAAATACTGAGAGGCATGTTATTAGATGATTTCCATATATATATATATAGATAATTTCATCAGAAATATATGGACCAAAATTAAATTTTATGTGAACGTTTTGTCATCATCTAAAAACGAAAGAACACTATTGCAATTACGACCATTAATTTGTCTGGAAGATGTCATTTGGTGAGTATGATAAGTCCATTTACTAGGGTGACACGTACCTATATTTAGAACTTAACGTTACATGATAAATGTGTGTTTGTTGCCCTTTTGGAAGGAGCAAATCAATCTAAAAATCGTTGTTAAATGTTTTTCTGTCTAATTTATTTCACTCACGACCATAATTTAATTATTTCCAAGTGTGCTCGTATATATTCTATTAAAATAGAATCACTAAAAAATCTACAATACAAAAGTACAGTTACTTATAGTTATTATTAGATTATTTATATTAATCAATCAAATTTATAATATTTCTAATTTTAGTAATTCATAAGAATATTAATAATTAATTAATTTTAACTATAAATTTTAATTTTATTTTTAATAATAAGAAAATATATTTAAAAAATCTAACAAAATCTTACTAAAAATTAATATTTTTTTATAAAATAATTCATTGATTAATTTCGTAATTACTAATATAATATTATTGTAAATTATTATTAATTAAAATTTATTATAAAACAAAAATAATAATTATATGCTCTTTGATAAATTTAATAATTATAGTCTATATTATATGACAACAGAAGTATTATATGAAATAAATATTAAAAAATATATTAAATTAATAAATTAAGATATTTTGTTTTAAAAAATAATTTTATTTCAATAAGTAAATAAATAAAATATTACTCACCATTAAAACCGGTTTAAATTCATAAACTATGTAATATTTTTCAAATTTTTTTAACAACAAAATATTCTGCAACTCACAACAAATATTATCTAAGAAATTATGCATAAAATATAATAGTATACAACTAACTTTTAATTTATGTGTTATTTATAAAATATGTTATTAGAAAACTTTAAAATTTTAATAATTCATTAATGACAATTGACAAATCAATTTTAACTATAAACTTAATGTCTATTTTTAATGGTACAAAAACTGTTGAGAAAATATAAAAATCATACCAAAAATTTCAAATATTTTTTTATAAAATAAAGTATTAATTTTTTAACAAAAAGAAATTAATAGTCATATAATCTTATAAAATCAAAAACAGTTGGTAATTTACAAATTTTTACTGACCAAATATAATATTTTAAAAATAAATATTCCAAACTCAAAATGATAATATTATAAATTTAATAAATAAATAAATAAATTCATAAATGCTAAACTATAATTGTTTTTTAAATGCAACAAGAAAAACAAATTATGTTATAAAAATAAAAAATTCTCTGCTGAAATCTCATTTCAATAACAAAAATCAGAAAATTTAATACCATAACTTCGAAAAATATCTTACACTAAAATAATATGATTATATGTAAATAATAGAGTTAAATTATTTAAACATAACAATATATTTCGTTATAAAATCTTGCAATATACTAAAATAACAGAAGGTAAAGTATATTTTTTAATCACAACATGAAAATATAAATTATCATAAACAAATATCCTTTATATAGTATAACTAAATAATTTTAATAAAATTACTATACGCAAGCGGTAGAAATTAAAAAAAAAATTATTTTGAAAGAAATTCTCTATTTAATTATTTTAGATTATGAATCTAGTGTACCGAACTCAGAAATATATTAGTATGTAATAAAAATTAATAACAAAATAAAATGTATAAAACAAATCATTATATATTAATTGTGTTGAATAAAAAACTAAATAATAAATTATTGAATCACACAATATATAACACTAAAATATAAATTATACATTTAAAACGTTCATGATAATATTAAAATCATATATTTATAAAATAAAATAAAACTGCACGGACGTGTAGATCAAATTCTAGTTATTAGATATGTACTAATCCAAACATCTTAAGTAGATTTTATATGCTATTGATTATTAGTTACTTTGTAATAGCCAACGGTAACTACTAATTGGTAACCAACTTTTTTTTTTTTTTGACATCGAAAGCTCCATATTTTATTAAGTAACTACCAAGAGGTGGGCCTCAGGAGCCATCCAGCTTGGAAGCTGAGAGTCTACATGGGAAAATGAGAAACCTCGAGAACGAGCTCCTTTTGCAAGGCTATCGTCTCAGAGATTTAGGGAACGAGGAATAAAAGATATGGAGCAAGAAATAAACATAGAACAAATATGATGAAACTCATCAAATTCAACCAACAAGGATGGCCAGTTGTCTTCTTAGTCTTCTTCGATGAGATGGACCAGTTGGAGGCAGTCCGTCTCGAATGTCATCGCTATATGGTCTATCTGGATAGAGGATTTCATGGCCCACAGCAGGGTTTGGAACTCCGCGTGTAAGGGGGCTAAGACTCGGTTACTAGAGAATGAACCATAAGTCGTTACCCCATCCTCTGTCTTCAGGACCATTCCTCCACCGAAGAGGTGATCGTTTTTGTGCCAGGAGGCGTCTATCGAGCACACCAGCCCGCGGGGTGGAGGAGCAGCATCAGGGGGAGAAGTCTCAGCGGCGTCATCGTCGTCATGGGGCTTGTCTACTATTTGAGCAAGGCGCCAAGTTTCAGCTTCGGATTGGGCGAGCTGTAGAGTCTCCAGTGGGGATGTGTCCTTGCCGTTGAAGGCTTTGTCGTTTTGAGCTTTCCAAATTTACCATATGGTCCATGGAGCTGTGGTAATAAGAGTATCCGGAATTTCGAAATCTCTCGCTCGCCACAGTATATGATCTAGGTTATTGTGAATCGAGGAGCACGGGAACAGACCCGGAGTGTGAACCAGCCTTTTTCTTAACGCTTAGTGTCTACGATATAAAGATTTTTTTTTTTTTTTGGTAAAAATGTTAAATTATTATTACCATTTTCAATTTTTGACAGACGATACATAGATAACAAGTAGCGGAAATCAGAAACATCAACAACTATACAACAACAAAGGAACAAACCGAAAGCGGCACTAACTCAAGCGAGAAAGCAGGTTAACAACGAGACGATGCCAGACCAATCAACCGCAAGTACTAGATGGTGAACCCGATGGTTGCCGCGAGCTACCGAGATAAGGGCGCCCTCAAACTCTGATTGCAACGGCTCCTACAGCTTCCATCAAGAACCCAGAGCTTACCCGAGGGAAGAATCCGAACCCGAGCCCAGAGCAAGCCAGAAAATAGAGACCATTGGCGGTACGAGGAGAAGCCGTAAACCGACGATGCCGTCGTTCAGTATCTTGCGCCGAAGATTACCGCCTCCATTGCAATCCACTGGGACCGTATACACCCATCTAACCGTAAACTCATATATAGATGACAGATCGGAAGACGGACAACCCTCCGAAGGAAACAAATCCGAAGCCACGCTCAGAACCCAGAGCCTAACTGATACACCACAAACCAAACCTGAGCCGTTAACCGCCCTCAAGTGACGAAGCCAATCTGATGGATTATTTGAGAAGAGCAAGAGGCGGAGCAGGCCACAACCGCCGATACCATTCTGATTTGAAGGGTGAGGAGCTCTTGGGGCTAAGGACGTAGCCGAAGCGGACCAGAGATAACTCACCAACGCGCTGCCACAAAGACCCAGCGGGACGAACTGAACCACCACCACCGGAGACCTCCACACGCTGTAAACAAGGAGAACACAAGGCGACACAACAAACAGACCAGAGAGAAACCGAGATTTACCGGAACCGGCGAACCCAGACCTCCAACTCGACACGCAGAGAAGCTCACCCCCAGATACCGCTGGAGGACGAACATGACCGACGAGGAGCTTATCGACGCCGCACGCGCCTCTACACTCGAAGCATCTAACAAAGCGCAAAGGAAAATTTCCGGCTTTACTCCGTCAGAGTCTGGGTGACCACAACGCTGGAGGAGGCCGTCCTCAAGCCGCCTCAGCCGTCGCGAACCGTAGATCTGAACCAGAGCAAACCAGATCTGAAGCGCTAGTCAGCCACTCCCTCAGCCGTAGAAGACGGAGACAACAGGGGGAAACACTGAGAAGAGAACTGAGATCCCGGCAGCCGTGATGGAGGCGGCGACCGCCGAAAAAAGCAAGCCAAACCCTTGTGCCGCTAGTAGAGAGAGGTTGGAGCGTTCTCGGGGAGAGAGAGAGGTTGGAGCGTTCTCGGGGAGAGAGAGAGAGAGGTCTCTACGATATAAAGAAGTTACGAGCAAAGGCTCTATATTGAACAAAAAGTTAATATGTTATTCTAAATGAAAACCCACAATTATATATGTACAAACGGGTTTCAGAACTCGGCATGGTGCTGTCTAATACCAATTTGTGTTTTTCGTGTTGTCGGCAGCGCACACTTATTTTTTCTAGTTTTATTAATCGAGTTTTTTTGGCAACAATCGAGTCAGAGGATCTCCAATGGCAAACTTCATTTCTCTTTTCAAAATATGAAGATTTTCAAAAAATGAAGAAGCATCTTCTCCACTGGTTTGCTTCAAATTTTTTTTTTCAAAAAGGAATATTCCAAATATATTCTTTTTCTGTTTTATTATTATTTATCAAAAACATCTTCTACTTTTGCTAGTTTACTAATTTTACCCAAATATTTTATTTTAACAATATTTCACCACAATTGCTAATTAATATTAAATAAATATTATCATACAATATAATTATTAACACCTTAGAAGAAGGAAAAAAAAACTATTGGAGAAATTAGAGAAAACAAGCGCACAAAGACAACAACATTTGGAGATTCAAAACAAGAATTATGCTTTGAAGAAGTTTAAAGAAGAGATCAAAATTTTATTTCGTGATTTGAACTCTATACAAGATCGTAGCGTTCGTGCATACATTTAATCTGAGCAAAATCAAATTTTAGTAGAAAAGAGTGAACAACAACAAGCTCAACAACCTTCTCATGCAGCCACTTCATTTGGACAATATTTTAACAATCTTAGTGGATCTGGAAATGATTTATCAGATTATTAAGTGTTAGTTTATGATGTGCTAAGTTTTTTTATATTTAGATTAGTGTTTATCTAGTTTTCAGTTTTTATATTATTTATGTAATTGTGTTTCATCTAAATATTAGTTAAAAAACATGTTTTTAGTATATTTAATATTTTAAATTGATTGAATAAAAATAATAATAAAAACTTTAAAAGTAAGTTGGTAATATTAGATCTTATAGTTTATTTAAGTAAAAACTAAGAACAAGTTAAAGTTGATGGACCAATCTGTAATTAAAAAGTGTATTTTCAAAAAATGAAGAAGTGAAAAAATAAAAAACACGAATGAAACGAAAAATGAAGCAAAAAAATGAAAAATGAAGCACATTGAAGATGCTCTTATATGTTATCTAACCAAACAAATACATAAGTGCTAACATAAAAAAAACGCGTAAAAAGACAAAAAAAAACAATAACCCGCCACGCTAATGCTACTACGAGTACCAGAACGCGGCTCGTGGGTCAAAAGAAGCAAAAAAATATCTCGAGAAAACTTATCAATGCTAATCTGTCGTCTGTAGAGCTCGTTAATGTCGGTTGGCCACTCTTTTGGTTTCTAAAATATTTGAACTATATCCACAAAAAAAAGTACAGTGTGTTGGACTAGACATTTCTTGATAGAAGTCATGGTTGGATCATCTTTTTGAAAAAGGTTAAACCAAGGACAATTCATGAACTAAACCTAACTTCTGGTTGGTCTTGCATCCGGGCACGCATAATTTAGACGGCAAGGTGGCTAACGGGAGTTAAAACCGGGACCGTATTAGATTATTTTATCCCTCAAGTACCCCTAGTCCAGTCCACGTTGGTTTTGGAGGGTATAATGTTACAATGGCTTGCTTAGAAGTCCAAAAAGTTTGGCTCTATCTTGCAATTGTAAAATATAGTAGTATGATTGAAAGATCTCATATCGCATACTGAATACCATACTAATTAATTAAAGTAACTTAGAGCTATTTATAAATATAATTAGTATACTTTATTTTGAAAATTGGCCTCATATAAGTAGTATACTTGATTTACTATATTGTTTTGTCAACAAGCTTTGAAACGTGTTGGATAATTCCAAGCTCGTGGAAACTTAACATATTATTAGATGTTTAATATGTTAAGATAAACACAATAAGGAAACCTAGAAATAGGAAAATGAAGTTTCTATTTAGGTTATGTTTGTGTTTTCCATATCCCACATGTTAAAGGGAATTGTCTTTCATATAAATATAGGTCTAATGGAGAGGTGTTCCATATGATCTAAGTGAAACATATTGAGAGCTTTAGTTTTGAGTAGTTTCTAAAGCTAATAAGATAAGTTGTTCTTATAACTCTTTGTGTTTCTAAGAGATCTGAATTGGTATCAGAGCCTCAGGTTGGAGACTCGATCTAAGCTTAAGTTGTAGCTTAAGATCCTGGTGCTTGTGAACAAGAGATCGCGACGGCAAGATGGCTGACGTGACTAGGGCTCCACGCACGAAGGACTTTGGATCTACATCCATCCAATGTCCGATGTTGTCACCGACAAACTACACAGTTTGGTCGATGAGGATGAAGGTTCTACTACGTGTTCATGAAGTGTGGGACACAATCGAACCCGGTTCAGATGATCAAAAGAAGAACGATGTTGCGATAGCTCTTTTGTTTCAATCTGTTCCAGAGACTTTGATTCTCCAGGTGGGAGAACAAACCGCATCAAAAGAGATCTGGAATGCCATCAAGTCGCGACACCTAGGAGCTGATCGTGTAAGGAAGGCGAGACTTCAGACGTTGATGACGGAGTTTGATAGGTTGAAGATGGATGATGGAGATACGGTCGATGACTTCGCGGGGAAGATATCGGGCCTATCATCCAAAGCAACCTCGTTGGGAGAAAACATAGAAGAATCCACGATGGTCAAGAAGTTCTTGAAGGGTCTTCCAAGACACAAGTATATCCAGATCGTAGCATCACTTGAGCAAGTCCTAGATCTCAACTCGACGGGGTTTGAAGACATAGTTGGAAGGCTTAAGGCGTACGAGGAGCGTGTAGGAGAAGAAACTTAGAAAGAAAACCAAGGGAAACTGATGTTTTCGAACAGTGAAGAGCATAGTCAGAGGGGCTATGAGAATTCCTGTGGTAGAGGAAGATGACGGAACGGTAGAGGCAGAGGTAGAGGTAAGTCACACAACCAAAACCGTGCGTCACACACCGAAGATAACAACTCGAAGAAGAATCGTTCAAAACTGATATGTTGGAGAGGTGACAAGCCTGGTCACTACGCAACTGTCTGTCCCGAAAAGACAGAGAAGAATCAAGAAGCCAATCTAAACGAGACAGAAGAGGCTGATGCACTCTATGTACACGAGGTGGTGTTTTTGAACGAAGATAAGGTGATTCCGAAGAATCTTGATATCGACAAAGGCAGTGCAAGTGTCTGGTATTTGGATAATGGAGCGAGCAATCACATGACAGGGAACAAGGAGTTCTTTTCGAGTTTGAATCTCAACACCAAATGGAAGGTGAAGTTTGGTGATGGATCGTGTGTTTACATTGTAGGTTGTCTCGCAGGGAAGCAAACGAGACACTCATTCCCGAGTGTAACACACGAAGAAGGCGTGTGTGACACATGTCTCGCAGGGAAGCAAACGAGACACTCATTCCCGAGTGTAACACACGAAGAAGGCGTGTGTGACACATGTCTCGCAGGGAAGCAAACGAGACACTCATTCCCGAGTGTAACACACGAAGAAGGCGTGTGTGACACATGTCTCGCAGGGAAGCAAACGAGACACTCATTCCCGAGTGTAACACACGAAGAAGGCGTGTGTGACACATGTCTCGCAGGGAAGCAAACCAGAGACTCACTCCTGACTAAGGCCATGGTTCGTACATCAAAGCCATTAAGATTATTGCTTGGAGATTTGAGTGGACAAACCGCACCACCAACGACAGCAGATAATCATGAGGCATTCTATCGGTTCAAAAGATCTCACACCGATAGAGGAGGAGAGCTTGCCTCAGCTATGTTCAATTTAGGTTGCACCAATAGAGGAGGAGAGGTTGCCTCAGATGTGTTCAATCTAGGATGCACCGATAGAGGAGGAGAGATTGCCTCAGATGAGTTCAACTTATCTTGTGAAAAAGATTTGGTTGAAGCTATGGAAGACGAGTTGGAGTCTATCACAAGAAACAAGATATGAGAGCTTGTAGATAGACCAACTGGTTGTGAGAAGAAAGGAGAAGAGGATCGAGTTTGTGTGTTACACAAGACGTTGCATGTGTTATGCTAGGCACCCAGAGCATGGAGTGTGAAACTTGATCAGGTTCTCAAGGAGATGAGATCAGCGAAGTGCACGAAGGAACCATCAGTGTACTGCAAGACGGAAGGAGGAGACGTCTTGATCATTGCCATCTACGTTGATGATCTATTTGTGACAGGAACTTCACTTAAGGTGATTAGGCAATTCAAGGAGGAGATGTCTAAGAAGTTCGAGATGTCAGATCTAGGTAAGCTAACGTACTACCTTGGCATAGAGGTGATTCAAGGAGCAGACGGAATCAGAATA
>NC_027751.1:25180731-25203790 GCF_000695525.1 Brassica oleracea var. oleracea | reverse complement strand
AGAGTCAAGCTTAGGATCGACAACAAATCAGCCATTGCTCTAACCAAGAATCCAGTTTTCCATGGAAGGAGTAAGCATGTACTCAAGAAGTATCACTTCATTCGTGAGTGTGTGGAGAACGGGCATATCGAAGTGGAGCATGTGCCGGGTGTTGAGCAGAAGGCTGACATCCTTACCAAGCCATTAGCAAGGATTATGTTCAAGCAAATGAGGAGCTTAATCGGAGTTCAAGAAATTGATCTCCCTAATTCAAGTTGGAATTAAGGGGGTGAATGTTGGATAATTCCAAGCTTGTGGAAACTTAACATATTATTAGATGTTTAATATGTTAAGATAAACACAATAAGGAAACCTAGAAATAGGAAAATGAAGTTTCTATTTAGGTTATGTTTGTGTTTTCCATATCCCATATGTTAAAGAGAATTGTCTTTCATATAAATATAGGTCTAATGGAGAGGTGTTCCATATGATCTAAGTGAAACATATTGAGAGATTTAGTTTTGAGTAGTTTCTAAAGCTAATAAGATAAGTTGTTTTTATAATTTTCTGTGTTTCTGAGAGATGACTACAAAACTTCCACTATTTTATGTAGAAATATGATAATTCATATTAAAACTGACACACGAGATGACATAAAAGAAACGGAAGAAGGAAAATTATGATTCAACTGGGCTTGGTGGTGGGTAAGCTGTATATTTAACCAATTTGTATACACGATCCACTTTTACAAAAGGTGAAAAATCAGCGAGCAAATTGCATGGATTCCTTAATCTCTTTGTGATATGATTACAGTCATATGATTAGATAGTGATTAACATATTTAAACCATAAATGCCTTTCAAAGGGTAATTAGCTTTTTTTTTGTTATATATATATGGTACCTTAGTGGACCGTCGTAGCTAGGTACACAGCATCCTTGTACTTTAGAAAGTTGGCTAATCTTTTACATAGATTAATGCCAATTGATTAGATCATTTTATGTGGGAATATTGAGCTTAGATATATCGAATAATCTCCTGATTTGTTTTTAAACTTGCCGATCAAAAAAGCTCGTGAACACAACCATATCATAAATAGTATCCTAAATGTTATCATTTTAAATGGAAAATATATAACCACTAGACAATCTTTTAGTAGTTAAGCCGTGTACAATTGTTGTCCATCAATCATTCCGTTTATCACAAGTTTTCAAGTTTTTCTATTCGTTACAGTTAGTTTTTATTCTTTTTAGTGTCTACAATTCATACATCCAACTAGTGAGAACGGGGATGATATAAGTTATATATAGATGTTCATAATATTTGTGTTACAGAATTTCCAGAGAGTACATGTAAGATATGAAATGAGATCTGTTCAAATTTCAAATATGTGACCAAGTTTAGACACAAAGAAACCAGAACTAAATTCACCGGCTATTATATATGGAAAACATTAGTTAGCTAGCAACCACCAATCTTCGTAGTGTTATTGGCCACACCACTCACCATGTTTATACATATCATAGGTTATATTTTCTAGCATACTATTGATTTAATAAGTGTGCATGTATAATGTATTCCCTTAAGAATTGAGATCATACGAATTAACTATAATGCATGCGCACCGTACAAATGCAAAATTGGCTTAAAATGTCTTCCAGAAGTCATAACATTCATGATTTTCAAGTTAACTTCTGATAAACTCTAAAGACGAATGAAAGAAAAAAATGCAAATTCGGAGGATCGATATATATGAACGTATTTTATTTTTCAGCAAATTTTAAGTTTATACGTTAATTATTACCTCAATGATCGTATAATATATGTTTGCTCCAAAAGACTATCATATACATATGTATTTATATCTGATGGCCTAACTCACTTTTGCTTAGTTTGAATAATAAATGGATTCGATGCTCTATGCAAATCTTATTCAAAGATGTTTGAATCGTTCCAGTCGCTTTTTTTCTGTGTGTGGTGATTGGTCAAAACTCAAAAGGTTATGCAATATTGCAAAATAATTACATATATTACCATAATATATAGAAGTCTACATTTTAAACAAAAAAATAAAAAATAAAAAATAGAAGTTCACACTTGTTCAGATGTTTATGGATCACATTAAATCTTTTTGTCACCACTATTCTGATGTAAAGTTTGATTTGATAAAATGAATAATAAATGTGTAGCTATAACTTTTGTTAAAGAGAATAAATCTAGAGCATTTTTCTTTGATTTTTTTTTAAAATATATCTTACCTAAAATGTTAAAACGTATTGCTACAATGCTAATTAGTCCTTTCGAGCAACTCTAGCTTCATATATATATATATCAATATTTTTTTAGTGCAACATATATATATATTATATTAAAATTGAAGTACAAAATAATACTTTCTCCATTTTAAAAAGATCTATATTTTTTTTAAAAAAAATTGTTTCAAAAAGATATATGTTTTACATTTTTAATGCATAAATTAATTGTAAATTGCAAACTTTCCAACGGCACTAAAAGTTCAACTATCGACCAATAAACCGATATAAATTTGGTAGTTTAGTGATAAAAAGAAAACTTGAAGCAAGGCATAAATCTTTGGGTTATGAATTCAAGTCTTATCACGAACTAAATTATTACTCCTGTTTATAGTCATATAAACTAAAGAAAACATAGATTTTAGGGAAAATTGTTTTTTAGGCCAAAAAATGATAACTACGTCGTATTAGACTAATTTTTTTTGTACCATTTTTTTTCTAATACTCTTTACTATTTTCTAAAATAAGTCAAATAAATAGTTTTACAAAAAAAAAAAATTCAAAACATAGTAACTGCTGATGAAATACCTATATCAACTTCTCTGGTATTTTTTCCAGTTCTAAAAATGTTTAAATCATAATTTCATATTTTGTTCTACAAAAAGTAGAATTGGCATTCAACAAAGTAAAAAATGTAATCCATTTTTTTAATTGAATCTAATATGTTTAGAATACGTGATCTACGTAAATAATAGTAATCTAAAAATATTTGGAAAACATATTCTGCGTTTAACCTATCGTTCTAAAATCTGTAGAATCCGGAATCAACACATTACTATAAATCTAAAACCTGTAGAAATCAGAATCTACACATTACTATAAATCTAAAACTAGTAGAAATCAATTTCAAACATGTTTATTGTGTTCTACATATAGTAGAATACAGATTCTTAGAATACAGATTCTACAGATAAGAATAATCATTTGGAAATATTCAGTTTCCTAATATTTATTAAATCGATTTAAAAAAAATCGTGATTTATAAAATCAATTTTTAAATTAAAAAAATTAGAACATCGATTTGGAAACTTCTTCTCACGCCATCTTCTTCTCCCCTTTGTTCTTCAAAGAGAAGAGAAAAATAAGTTTGATTGATTAAAAATCGAGTTTTAAGAGTTCAACTCGTGTTTATTTGGTTTCAAATCAAGTAGGAATCAAACCGGATTTAACCAACGAAAACCAGAAAATCGATTTGTAAGATTTACCTGGGCATGGGATCGACGATCCCGAAGACGCGACCGATCGAAGTGGGATCGAGCTTCTGCGATCGACTGACCTGTGCTTGGTCGATTAGTATATGCTCCACATATTTTTGTTGTTCTGGATATATTTATCAAAATCGAACGGTTGCTTACGGGATTGTCGATCCCTTTGAGGAAAAGAAAACTTCAAACTTTAAGTTTTTTTGGGGGGAGGATTTTTAATATTATTTTAAATTATTTTAGTCAAAAAATATATTTTAATATTTAACAACTGCTTTATTAATTGTAATTTCAAATTTTTAATTGAAATTAAGGGGAATATTGCCATTTTGAAAATATTTAGACTAATAGAACATAAATTATATGAGATTAGGCTAATATGACATAGTTATTATTTTTTGGCCTAAAAAAACAATTTTCCATTAAAACTTTAGGACGGGACTATTTTCGTGGCTATTATCTCTTTAGATCATATAAGTTGGACTTCGATAAAGACACATTCCATTAATAAAAAAATATTCTAATTTTTTAACATTTTAAAAATCGAATCACACTGTAAATTATATTATTATTATGAGAGGTTCATGGTTTTTTTAATGTGCAGTGTATATACGGTAATAATGGGAAATCACAAATTTAATCTAGCAATTATTGTGCAAAAAATAATGTGCGTGATTAGTTAGATTGTATGAAGTTGCAATTTAGATTGTAGGATTTTTTATATAATTGTATTTTTTTGGACAAATTTTTATATAGTTGTATAATTGTACAAAAATAAACGAAAATGAAATAGAAAGTATAAAATATTTCTACAGTCCTATTTTTTTCTAAAGCAGAGATGAGAGAAATGTTTTAATAAATAATTTTTCTAAAGATATTTTTTGGTTAAATATTTTAAAATTAATATAACCTGATTGATAATTTTAAATGATATGAATATAAATCAAACCTAAAACAGTTCCTACATGTTCTTTGTGTAGTAGATATGGATATTTGATTCTTAAATTTTTTTTATAAAATAAAAGTGTTTATAGTTCAGGGTGAATATGCTGAATATACATAATATGCAAAAAAATAAAGAATATGTCCATGCTACAATAATGTGGGACGAATGAGACAATTTGCACACAAATTTGACTGAAATCTCTTTCCAGACGCGTGCGCGTGATGTTGACATTCCAAAGCGAAAGATGTCATACTATACTACATACCATATAATATAGTCACACAAATGATTGAATCAGTTACGAGATTGTGTTTCATCCATTAATAAACTATACTATATATGGTTACGACATAGTATAGAATACTCCACACAAACACATAATTTTTTTTTATTTTTTTGTATGCTGACAATGCTTTACCAATTTGGAGAATGTGTCAAAGTTAATATGAAAGCTTAGAAATGTTAACGTATATAACAACCATATTAGGAATCAAGTTTACTTTTGTCTCAAAGGTGCAGTCACGAAACAAAGTTTACAGGATAGAGAGAAGCATCATGTCAGAAAAAGTAAAAGAAACATCATTGGTTAATACATAAGACTAATGTAAGATGAAAGCAAATGGTATAAAATAGTTCATTGCATGAGTAGGTCCGAATTAACGCTGGAAAAAGCTGCAACCGCACATGTCTATGTTGCGACGCCAAGGGAGGCTTCTGTGAGGGTGTCTCATCGATTAAATTGCACTATTGCATTGACTTCTAGGAGAACAACCATCACAACACACACAAAACCTGAAAAAGCTCACAAGTAACACATGTAAATGAAAGAGACATACTATACTACATACTTTATAGTATAGTCATACGGAGGAGTTAAATTGATACAAGGTTGGATTTCATCTATTGCGTGACTATGCCACTGTGCGGTTATAACTTACAAAGAATTGTGCTATCAATTACATGCTAAGCATAGAGACAATACTTCAGTAGCATGCAAATATGCACAAACGAATATACCATTGCTATATTTCAAAAGAAAAACTAGTAAATATATTTGGTTCTATACTATATATGTATATCTTATAGTCTAGTCTTATCAGGTATAACACAGAGTTGTTCTTCCAACCAGAAACTTCGCTGGCCAAAACCGCGGCAAACACAGATGCAAATATGCGAACTTTGCTTATTCAGAATCCAAATAGAACCTTATAACATTAATTTCGAATAACTAACAACTGTCTGAACGGACCATTTTCGCGACTCGTCGAAGACTGTTCCAACCGGATCTTCAAAAGAAACGTTGTTTTGGATTAATTTCCTAATAATCCATGGCGGCGAAACATAGTCGATGGATTCTTATGCTATACAATCAAATAGAACATACCTTGATTCTTTGCTTGGAGGAGGAAGAAGAGGGGTGAAGATGATGTAACAATACATGTTGTATTGTACTATTCTATGTTATCAAATGGAATTGTACAACACAATGTGTATTGTTCGTCTTCTCCAATAGTTTTACGCGTCTTCTGCTTTTTAATCCACATATATCGAAAAATAGTAAAATTGTAAACCCAAAAGATATGAAAAAAAACGTGATCAGAAACATTGTTGGATGAGATGATTATTCGATATGCAAAATATCACTTCCAAGAATTTCGTAAAACTTTTAAATAATCATGGAATAAAAAATGATCGCATTATTAATATAAATTTTGGAAAAGAAAAATAGTTTCAGAAGAATGAGATTAACAATGGAAATAAGAATGAAATGAAACAGTGGAATGAATGACAGTTTTTGTCTTTATACATATTATAAAGAAATTAAAATTTGATGTTGCATCATCAATATTTATTATAGCCAAAAAGTTGTTATGGTTATAAAATTAATTTTTGGTGCTGCATCATCAATATTTATTATACATGAATGATATAAACAAATTATTTTTTTAAAAAGGTTTCCACTGATTAAGACACATTTGTTTCCTCACTGATTAAGACACATTTTTTTTTCAGACAATTGGAATCTATATATGTCACACACTTCAAATTTCACTAGCTTAGACAAGACTACACGTGATGACATATTCGGTGTCCATATGTTAAATTAAAATTATATACTTTGAGGTTTATCATATTACCGAGTCATATATATATTCGGAGTTTGAAAATCAGTTAAAATAAACAACATGTCGAGTCTTGGGGTTGAATCAGAAACTTTCATCACCTTTATCACTAGAAAAAGCAAGAAAATAAAATAGCACTCAAGAATCTTGAACTTTGGAGTTTATCAATGCAGAGAAACAACCAATTAATCTAGATCCCAGTTACAAAAAAAAAGAAGAAGAAAAATCTAGATCCGTATTTCCCCAAAAATATATGCTCTCATTTTAGAATAGGTCAATTTATCATTCCCCACCACCGATATTTGTCTTTCTTCTTTCTTAGATTGTGTTATATCTTTTTTTTTTGTCAACGATATTTGTGATATTTCTATCTGTACAAAAGCATGCACCCACACAGGCATACTTAACAGTAAAGTATAATTAAAAATATTAAAATAAATCAAAAATAAAGCCTTTAAAAAGCGAGTCATGCTCGGCAGTGTGAAAAAAATTCATGGAGAAACTCAAATTTAGTCTATAAAGCAATTTGACAATCAGAGGTCGTCACAAAAGCTCTGGGAGGAACTATGGAATGGTCTGTAGCTCAATTGACCTTGGATACATCAAACAACAACATAAAGGTACCATATATACCTCTACTACTGATCAAAACCGTCATATGTGTTCATCCTTCGTTCTTCCAAAAGCTTGTATCAAAAGAATTAATTCTCTCTAAGGTTTATTTCTTTGGAAAGGTGACATGGAAGCGCATCACACTACACGAGTCTCTTGGAAGATTGTAACAAAGGAAAAATCTCAAGGCGGACTTATACACATGGAACCGAGCTTGTACACTTAACTAATCTGGTTATTGTTCTTTCAATCAGGTTCTGTGTGGGTCACGTGGTTCAAGTCAGAGATCCTAGACAATGATCTAAGTAACTTCTGGACTACAAAACCTAACCATCGTCACTCATGGTTAGCAAACAAGATGTTTAAGATAAGAGGAGAGATTTATACCTGGATTAAGATGAGGATTCAGAATGGTGAGAGCTGCAGGTTCTGGACGGACAACTGGTATCCAGGAGGATCAATCATGGAGTTAATTACTAGAGGGAGAGACACGAGACTGGGTATACGAAGGAATGCAACGATAGCTGACTTGTACCGCGATGGTAGATGGCTTCTTCCTGCTCCACGCTCTGAAGATCAGGTGAACATAATCGCTTTCCTCACAACCATCTGACCCTGATCTTTACGAGTGGGAAATTGAAGATAAAGTTAGAAGCAAGTATTCAATAGGCATGGTCTACAGAAATCTAAGAGAGCAACAGCCGACTCTACCTTGGACAAAGGCAATCTGGATTGTAGGAGGGATACCAAAGCATGGGTTTTTGGCTTCATCATTGGGGTCTTGCAACTGCTACAGATTGTCTCCTGTGCGCTAATCATATGGAGAGTAGAGATCATCTTTATTTCGAATGTGCTTTCTCTTGGGAACTTTGGTCTATCTTCGCAGGTCGCCTTGGATTAACTCCTGCTCGTGATTGGGAAGGGAGTCTTAATCAGTTGCAAAACCTAACTGGAAACAAATTTTGGAAAAGAATCTTACTTTTGTATTGGCAAGCAACTATATACTGGACGTGGATGGAGAGAAACTGTCGACTACACCGGAATACTACTCGTACTGTTGCCAGTATGTTTCCTTTGATAGATAGGCAGATGAAAGAGAAGATTTTGAGTGTCAGAGATTCCAATCCAGCCTCATCTTCTTCACTCATGCAAGTTTGGCTCCAAGCCATCGATGGTGGATACTCCCAAGGCAACTACTCGTTCTCTCCAAAAACGTTCTGTTAACTGGGCCACAACTTCTTCTGTATGGGCAAAGAATCGCTTGGGTTTCATAAAGTGGGTTTGGGTTATTAACTGATCTGGGTTATTAGAAACTTAACCTATGGGTTGTAATATTTTTTTTCTTGCTGTTTAATTTTAAATGAAAGCTTTTTCAAAAAAAAATAATAATATATATCTCTACTACTATCTATGCCTCAGGGGACGATTCGATGTAACAGGGATGCCGCTTGGAATCTGAGCTCCAAGGAAACATGCCTGGGATAGATCTTCTCAGATCAAGGAACTTCAACGCTTCAGGGATCACAATTTCAGACCCATGTTCAATCAGCTATAGTAGCAGAAGCTCTAGCGGTTCAAGCATCACTATCACACACCATTCATCTTGGCGTCACAAAGATCTGGCTTCGTTCAGATTCACTGGGGCTCGTCAGAGCCATCGCTTCGATTAGTAAACCAAAGATTCTTCATGGAGTTCTCTTAGATATTGAAGCTCTATCTCGTCTTCCTTCTTTTTCTGTTTTTTCACGTTCACTCGTTCACTCCGAGAGAGTCTAATGGGCTTGGCAAAAGCTTCCTTATGTAATATGAATTCCTCCTGGGCCTGGGTCTAGGCTTTTCCCCCAACTTTTATTTATGAAAAAAAAGAAATTTTGGTTGATCAAAAAAATCTATAAAACGATTGTCCGAAAGAAAGAACAAATGATAGTCAAAAACGATGTTGGTGCACCGATAAGAAAAGATTGGAATGTTGACTTGCAAGAATTTTCGGTGAGAAGCTCCAGAACTGTAAGCACCATAGAGAATACGAAGTTCTAGTTGACTTGATTTGATGTTAAAAAAACACGATTAACTCTAAAACCGAAAAATCTCACCAAAGAAGTTAGGTGAATCTCAAACGTACCGGTGATCATAATTCTTATATATTCTATTTTTTTTTTTGGCAGCCGATATATTCTCATCCAATAAGTTTCATTTCTATAAAGAGTAAAGGCTGAATCACATCAAAATGTGTAAATTTAAATGCTAACAATAGTTTTTATATTTTATTCGCTTATTTAACCAAATATAGGTAGGGTAATAACCCGCACCTTGCGCGGAATGTGATTATTAGTTTCGTGATTTTTAATAAAAACACATTAAATCTGTTTAATCTGGATAGCGGTTCAGTTTTAAGTTATTTTTTGGTTTTTAATCTCCTAAAATATAACTATTATTTTAAATTAATATTTATTTTGGTTTATTCGGTTAAAATGTTTGATTTTTTAGTTTTTTTTTTCTGTAAAAACCAAAAATTACTATTATTTGTTTATTTTCATGTTATGAATTTTAGATAGTCGTCATGTCGAACCAGTGATTTCATATCATAGTTTGTAAACGGATAATAGTTCAAGAAAAAGAAAAGAAAATTATTAAGACAAATCATTTCACTACAATTTGGTCAGTAGTGAAAGAAGCATTAAGGAAAAAATATTTCAACTTCCAAAAAAAAATGGATATTTCAGTTGTGGTAAATACTTAGTTACAAGGTACTCACATCAATGTGCACATGTATGTGTATGTAAAAGTATATAGAAATAGTTGACAAATATATAAAGATATTGTTAATTAATATTAAATGACATTTTTGTTCTAAATAATACATGAAAGATAAAATTAAAATTAATTAAAAATTAAAAAGGCGTTGACATTAGTGAATTTTTTCATATAAAGAAAAATCAATTGTATCCGTAAATAGAGGTAGACACATATCGAATATCCGGGTATTTTGAGGCATTCATGTCGATTCAATCTTTAGCCACCTGGATAGTCAGTGACTCTAATATCCAAAATGATTTAGAATTTTAAAGAATATCCAATTTGATCTGTAAATAAAATAAAATATTAAAAATAATTAAAAAAATTAATAATAACATTTTATTAAAAAATAAAATATTATTTAACTTTTTAAATTTTAATACCTAATATAATAAATTTAATTCATAAAAATATTGTAAAACTTATATAAACTATAATATATATATATAAACTATAATATATATAACATGTATATATATATATATAATTTTGTACATATAATATACGCATATAACATATCAAATTTGATATTTGTTCTTAAAAGTATTGGTATTTGTGATTTGCTTTTTTTGTATGTATTTTAGTAATTGATTTGTTTCGTAGAGGTACGGATATCAATATTTTTTGGTTCAAATCAAAACGGATAACGAATCAAATCAAAATATATTAATATTTTGCCCAACTTTATCCGTAAACAGTAAAAATAATATATATAGTTTAGCTTTTGATTCGTTATTTGTTTTGATTCGAACCGAAAAATTCAAAGTTTTATTGGAACCATGCATGTGAGTTTTATATTAAAAAATACAAAGTATATAGTGTGAACACATTTATGAACATAGTATGTACGCGTTAGCATATTTATTATCAAATCATTGTGAGGATACCACGTGTCTACTATAGTGTGAATGCATTTATTACAACACTTCTTCCTTAATATATATGGGATATGACAGTGGTCCAAGATTTGGAATTGATTCGAAGATAAAAGGGAAAACTGAAGTGATACCATTTTTGTTCTTGGTTGTATCATAGAACTACAGAAGTGATCATTCTCGTTTTGATTGTCTTTTTTTGGGACAATTTATGCATTAGAAGGGAAAATAGTTTTAGTTCACCAACGGGCCCATTAAATTAACATAGGTTCTGAGTGTGGCTTTTACAAGGAAATCAGCCTTTTGATTCTCAACCCTAGCTAGGAGATAGAAGTAAATGAACAGTCAACGAACATAACAAAAAGGTTTTTGATGTCGTGAACCACACCATAGATTTTTTTGTCGACGCCCATTCTTAAGATGTAGAGAAACTTTATCGTTTGGTAGTGATAACTCTAATGAGAATTTGGTTATCGGAGTGAATCTTGATGCCTGAGACATCTAGGAGTAATGCCGACTCGAGAGCCGAGAGAACGGGTTTCGCCATTAATGGTGAATCACATGCATGTGTAGTAGAGAGCCTTGTTTCTCTGTGGATGTTGCAGAATCTGAGAAAATCCAGGGTAGACCCGCCTGTTTTGTATCCCTTTTCCACGCCGCATCCGTATAACATTGTAGGCAGTTCAAAGTCGGGGACCTTGAGAGTTGATGATTTCGTCGATCTCTTTCAGGTAGTTGGTGGTTCTTTTTCTTCACTATTGGTTGTGCTTTTAACCATTCCCTAGCTGATTGAAGTCCTTTTGTTGCCACATCCTTGTCTCTAATTTGACATTTCTAGAAATTTCTTTGCTCCAATGCACGGCGTCGCTCAACGAGTGTTATTATAAACCGTTTATACATTGGTTTCAAATGCATTCATTCATTGCAGGCTTTTCTTTTATAATGGGCCTATGGAACAAATGCCCGTAATGGTTTTTGGAACCAAAACGAACCATGGAACAAACAACCGTGGGATAGAAGCCAGCATCCCCTAGTTGTCTGCTTTGCCTTATAAGCCAGCATCCCCTAGTTGGTTCAAGATTTGAGATACGTAGATAATGTCTGTATTTGTTTTTTGATACTTCATATTTTGATTTGTTCGGAATGTAATGCTACCTCTCGCAAGGGTAAAGCACAAGTTCAATTCTGGTGTAAGATAAGGAACTTTGTAAGATAGGATCATATGCATTTAGGATGTGCTTAGTAAAAAAATTGTAATGTTAGAGAAGCTCGCTTTTTCAAGTCATCAACGTGCAGATATAGTTTTCTCTCTCTTGATAAGGTGTTGTCTTCCTAATTGGTCTTCACAGTTTGCTTTGATGAACAATATTGATGAGTCCGTTTTCCATTCAGCAAAGAAGGGTTTGACCCTATCTCAGATTGGTGTCGTGGCTCTCACGGGCTGAAACAAGATTCTGAAAATTTTGGAAGCTCATGATACTTTTCAAATCCTTCTAGAGTTTCCTTTAGTTAGTTTTTTTTTCTAGACTAAACCATTCAAGGTAGACAACTAACATTTCTTTATAATTTCCCTGAAGGTCTCGCTCCTTAGATTCCTGAGGATTTGTATCACCTTATCAAGAAAGTAGTTGCTATCCGCAAGCATCTTGAGAGAAAGGAAATACAAGGATTCCAAGTTTTGGTTGCTTCTTGTAGAGAGCAGTATATCCACCGTCTTGCTCGTAAAGATTGTATATACAGTATGTATTAAGCTTATCTTTCATCTATCTTTTGTGTTATAGTTTCGAGTTCAAATATGGTAGAATGCTAGATTCTTTTTTTTTTAAATGCTAAATTCTTAAAATAAATAAAAAACCATATATCTACATTGATTTTTATTCCGACTTTGTAAAATCAAGTATAACATACCGTATAATATATCACAATGCAAAAAGAAAATTTATTATTTATCTAGAAAACTATACACACTCTTTCTCTTCACTATTTTATTTATGACCAAAAATCCCACCAAGGGTAATTGCTACTAGATTGGTCTAAGAAAGATTCAGAATTGAAATTTCCCCAGTTATCGGATGAAGTCAAGCCACTATCATCAGCTTGCTCCACAATGTTAATGAGCTCATGATTGGACTCTTCCTCAAATCCAAAATACTCTGTCTTAATGTCGTCATTACACAAAACAATCCCTTGATTTACCCTGACTTCTGGCTCATACTTTCCATTATCTGACCATGTGCTGCTGCTTAGAGCAACTCTTTGTTCACCACAACACTCATCATTCCTTTCTTCTTTTGTCTTTCGCATCTCTTCATTTAGTCTCTGCAACTGCAGATTAATAGAAATTCATTAAACTCCAAATATGGTAATATTCTTTCTTTGCTTCTATAATATTTTGTGTTTATTTGATGTCTTTTGTCACTCTGATATATTTGATTTTTTCGACCATATAGTTTTTTTTACAAAGGTTAACAATGATGTTATCGAGTTTATTTTCCCAAAACAATGAATATGTATGGATGTGCCAAGATTTATTGGCTTGTTTATACTTTATTTTCTATTAGAATATATTTATATTATTCTGTCTAAGTCGATAAAATACACACATGTATGTATATAAGTACATAATTTTAATTAGATAAATTTGATCAATTTTTGTTTCCATCTCTTTTTGATATATAGATGTTTGACCAAAAAAAAAAAAAAAAAGATGTACATGATGATGAGAAGAAGTATGTACCTCAGAGACTAGTGCTTGCTTTTCTTTCTTAATGATTTCAAATTGTGAAGCCAAGTTATTGTAATTGGCTCTAAGAATATCATACTCTTTCTCAAGCTGTTTAGACTTCCAACGAGCCCTCTTGTTCTGAAACCATATAGCCACTTGTCTTGGTTGCAGCCCTAGCTCTCGAGCTAACTGCATCTTCTTCCTCGGCTCGAGCCTAGTCTCGGACTCGAATATAACCTCAAGTGACTTGATCTGTTCCTCACTAAACCTCTTATGATTAGTGCCCTTCCTCATCTTCTTCTTATTCATAGTCATGCCACTATTAATTTCGCTGAAGCAACTGAAAAAGTCGCCTTCTTCCATGGTTTTCACCAGATCCTGGAAGTTTCTTGCTTTCTATAAGGAGAGAAAATTTTGGATTCTTTTGTTTCTTTTGTTTATTGTTTTCCTGGAATCTCTGTATTGGCGAGTGACATTGCCTCTTTATATATATGTTCGAGTTACTGTGTGTAAATATACTATTGCTACGTAGTGTAGGGCCTGAGATTTTTTTTGTGTGTGATAAACATTGTGGAACTAACTACAGGCTAAATAAAATATAGGTCCAAAATTTGTGGCTCGACACGAATTGGCGCATGTCTCTTTCAGTTTAAGACGTATTTTATTTCGATGTGAACTAGTCATCTAACTACTAGTAATATTAATTTCCCAACTGAAAATACTTACTCTGGTTCAAAAGAGTCATGGTATTAATTTTCTCGAGTTAGAATAATTTTAATAATGTTTACTAACGGTTATTCCATCCACGCTATTTATATAGCTACTATATAGAAAATAGTGTATTTTACTATACTATATATAGATTTCTAGCAGCTTAATGATCATTTTACAATGTTTATATATGCAAAAGCACAACGATCACTGAATGCCTTTACAAAAAAAAAAGCACAACAATCATCATTAAAATGTGACCGCACGGCTTTACGATATACTTCTTTTGTCAAGAAAATATTGATGGGTAAAACAGATCGTATAAGCAATAATTTTATTTGATCGCGTAGCGAGATTTCACGTTCACATATCAGTATGTTCGATGGGTGTTACACAATACATCACAAATCATAAGATTAATTGTCTTCTGAGATTTTGAGAACCCATTTGTCGTCACTCGCACGCAAATCCTCTAGAGATCAATTACGTGAACCACGTTATAATGTGACGTTTTTATTAGATTATCATATACTAAACTCAAATCTTATCTTGATTATATTTTTTCTAAGAATTATCTTGATTATATTTCCAAATTTAAATCTAAATTAACCATGGTTAATTTCTGATTGTACGCCGTAAGTTATAAGCAAATAATTCTTCGAGTCTTCAGTTTAGATGCAGTACCAAATTAGTCTCTGCAAACATTATAATTCTTTAAAAAGAAAGATGTGCCTATATTCACATTCACATAGGGTATACTAGTTTTATAGTTTACGCGTTTACTTCAACTACACGGAAAACAAAAAGATGGTCACGAGTTTATTCCGAAAAAGAAAGATGATCACGAGATAAAGGATTTTAGTTTTATTGACTTTCATGCATATATTTAACAAGCAAACTCAATTGTTAGATTTATTGACTTTTTGTAATATCAATCGATGATTAAACTAACTCATTTTTATTAAAATCCTTTTGATTTCTTTTTCCCCCTCTTTTTATTTCTTTGTAACATGGTCTTCTCAGCTTTTATTCTAAAAAGGAAAAAATAAAAATTATTGCATATCCGTATAAAATATATTCCTTTCATTTTGGGACTGAGTAGTAGTAAAACATATTTCCTTATTTTTAAACTCCTTTGTTTGGCCACCATTTCTATAAAGGATTCTTTTCTTGGGTCAAATCTATCTACCAGTGTTTTTAAAACTGGACCGACCCGATGGTTGGACCGGATTCGACCGTGAACCGGTTATATAGCCAGATTGGTCTAGTAATTGGTTCGACCATGAACCGGCCACATAATCAAATTATATTTCAAAGTTATTAAACCAATAAAAACCACTAAACTATCAAAAATCTATAAACCATCTATATAAACAAGAAACTAATTTATATATATAATATTTTATGTTTAAAATTGATTTATATTTTAACTATGCATCATGTTTACTAATATTACTTTTATATTTACATACTAAAAAAAATATTAAACCATATTATTGAACCAAGTTTAACCCGGTCGAACCATATTGAACCGTGACCCAAAATATTTCCAGTTCAGCTTCCGGTCCGGTTTTAAAAACACCGCTGTTTACTAAAACTAAATTTATCTTTCTTCGTGATAAAAATCAAAGAAATTAGAATATAATTTGGCCATTGAATTAATGTTTATCACAAAAAACAAAGATAAATTAAAGATTCGTCATTAAATCTTTCACAAATGGTTGAATATAATTTGGTGTTTGTTTCACAAAGCAATGGATTCCTTTTTTGGGTCAGCCATCTGTGAAAGATTTATAACGAATCTTTTCGTAGTATTTCATAGAAAAGTTTAGAGTGAAAGTTTCTCAAAAATAAAAAATCACAAAAAGTTTTAGAGTACGATTGGATAGCCTTTTTACAGTGAAAAATCAGAGTAAAACTTATTTTCAGCTGAGTTATGATTGAACAAAACCAATCAGGATAAACAATATTATTTGATGCAGAGTAAATTATTTTGTTTGTTCGTGAGTTTCTGGCGCAAAATTTTCCTTCTCTCTTCTATGGAGTAAAACTTTTACTCCAACTTTATCTTTTCTCTTTCATTTTTTTTCACTCGTTTTCACCTGTTTTTATTTCTCTTGGTTACTCCAAACTTTTAACAATCACAACACCCTTAGAGTGAATGGTTTGTTTTAAAGAGTGAACGGTATGGTTTTTCTTTGGTATACAATGTACTAATAAATTAGATATGAATTTCAGACAAGTAGCAATCGCAGTTGTCAAAATCAACCATTGCTGCAGTGCCATTTGGCACCATTCAGAGAGCCAAGTTGACAAAAAGATGACATGGTAATAAATTTGTGGTTGTGACTGAATATGGCGTCCGACAAATATCAGCACGTGTCGACGTTCCCTTAAATACAGCCAATGTTGATAAGAGGCGTAAGAGAAGATGATTCTCTAGTTCTTTTTCTTTCATTTTTGTTATTAATCGTTAAATTAGAATAGAAAATCTGGACTGTTTTTTCAGTTTCGATTCTAAATTTAATTGGTTATGGTTTGTAAAGACATCAAAGCTACAAAATCATCGTTTCACTCGTGTTAAAAGTTGTTTTATTGAAGTAGCTAAACATGGTCCTCTGAGTTTAAGTTTTAATCTAATGTATTGACCCACCTAACTAATTGGTTCATATGTTGTATAATCACTTTATTTCTTCTCATCAGGTCGAGTTATAGGAAACTGATCGTATACGGCTTTAATTTCAAATTTTCATCATTTCATAGATTAGATTCAATTCAGTTAATCTGCGTGAATCTAACCGATCATAAAACTATTCAAAATCTTTAGTATTTATTTTTAAAGGCCTCTTGTCATGTATTGTTTGTATTTTTCTTGTATATTCTCCTAACTTTTTCGCCTTGACTCGGGTAAAGCTTCTGGAATCATTATTTATATATGTAGTGTTTTTTTGGTAATCACACTATATATGTAGTGTTTAAAGACCAAAGAAAACATTTACTAAAGAGAGTAGGAAAAACAAACAATAACTTTTTTTGGTAATCCAATTGCTTTTCTGTTAATTTATTATAGGCACAATAACTTTTACCTAAACTTAAAACATTGAAACTGAAAACATTGACTGAGCTTCAGTTAAAAAAAACATTGAGTGAGCTCCATGTCATGAAAGATGAAAAACTGATCGAATTTAAACTTACATGTCCGGTTTATCATACATTATACTTATACACACATAATGATATACGTCAAACTGATACTAATATCCACCTTATTCAAGTAGGGTCCATGATGAGATGCCGGTCCAATAAGGAAAAGACATTTATCTCACCACCGTCCTAAAAACAATTTATATTCGATGACAATAACGTTTCCAAAATTTTTTTCATAAATAACTTTTGGTAAAGTAATCATTATTTTATAGCACAATCTCGGTAGGGATGGTAATGCAGGCCTGATCCGTAAAAATTTGTTGCGGAGTGGGGTTAGGTCACCATTTGGTAAGCCCTTAATATTGCAGACCTCGCGGAACGGTCTCAAAGCGGGACGAGCCGAAAGAGGGATGGGCTATAGGTTAACCTGCAGGATTTTGAAGACCCGCAATCCTAACTCCCTATTTCTGCTTTCACCTAAAATATTGAGATAGAAAGAGAAGGCGATTCGACGTTATGGAGATCTGATGATGGTGGTTTCAGGATCGATGATGCTTCCGGTTTCCCAAGCGCCTTCGATCTGCATCGGTGGAGCTTCTTCGGGCCATCATAAGAAGTTTGAAAACTTACTTTCCACCAGTGGAGCTTCTTTTGTAGTTTTGTCTATATGTATTTGTTCACATTATCATACATTTTGGAGTTTTAGGTTTCAATATATATGTAACTAACTTCTATTATTCTTATTTGCAGAAGATGAAGTTGATGGTGAAAAAGAGAAATCTTCATCTTTTTGTCGCTTGTTGGTGATAAAGTTGAAGAAAGAAGTGTGATTTGGTGTTTTCTTTTTATTTACTTTTGGGATTAGCATATTTGATTTTGTGTTTGGTTTCTATTTAATTTTGGATTCAGAAAACTAAAGCATTTGTTATGAACTTATAAGTTATAATATTTGGATTCAGCAACTAAAGCATTGTTTATTTTTAATATGTTTGGAGTGTAACAAAAGTAACTAAACTATTGTTTTGATTCAACTAAAATCTTCAACTAACAAGTATATTGCCTTATCTAGTTCAATCTTCGACTAGACTCACTTACTGATGCGTCATGAAGCTGATAAAGCGTTATGAATCATGTCTTGCAGCGTCCAAGAGCCATATGTCCGTTTCTAATTCTATGTTCCGTGGGCCGATCCACAAAGGTCTACATGTTTTGCGGTACGGGTTTGGTCAGCCATTTTAAGGACCGCAGCCCGCGCGGACCTGACCCGCCATGACCCGTTCGAAGACGAGCCCGCTGCGGTACGGGACGGATCAACCTGTTTGACATTCCTAAATCTCGGGGGCTTATTTAACTGCTTCTGTTTTTTTCCTTTGGAAGATTTGTTAATGGAACAAAGCCCAAAGAAGAAAAGTCCAACACAGTAAAACACAAAAGATTTAAACAAAAGCAAACAAAACATAAAAAGACCCAACAGAAAACCCAAGATACAAACAAAAAAAACTAAATGGCCCAGAACAAAAGGTCCATTAAACCTAGCAGCTTACGGCAATAAACCCACAAGGTAAGTACCCGTTGGGGAAGAAAGAGACACGATCCACCACGTGTCCGAACGCCCAACTCTCAAAAAACACGCGTTAAGATGTGGACAATCTTCCTTCCTCAGGTGCTAGCGAAGAAGCGCGACGGAGCTCCGTCATCGACGGAGCCGAACCGGTGAAAAGCTGACTAAACAAAGTGGTCTTCAAGGAAGTTCAAGCCAAAGATATTTAACTGACAGATCTACTCGTTAGAAAAACATCAATGGTCTTCAATCGATCTGAGATCCGATTTTTCCGACTGAGAGAACTCCATCTTTAATGATTCAGATAAGCTTGAAAATGGCTATGACCCTAACCACAGTGAGGAAAGAGACATCAGAACTGCAGACCAAGAGTCGAATGGACTAGAGAGGATCAGAAGAGTAGATCGAGAACATCTGGATTAACCCGGTGAGAAGCCGGCGAAGAACGATACTATGGGAGTCATTCCTTCCCGGAGACCATAAGCCAGCGAAGACAGTAATAAAGGATCCACCGCTTCACAGAGAGTCGTAAGCCTGACCATCGGGAGTCTGAGTCGGAAAAGAACCAACAATCAAAGCTTCAACGCTCTCTCTCTAAAAGATATGAGAGAGATAAGAGAGAGAGCAGAGCTGTTGCTAGTGTTTAACTGCATCTTCTGGTTAAACCAAAAAAAGATAAATAATGCTGCTCGACTTTTCTCATCAAGTTAACTAGATAGCCAAACTATATTTTATGAAATGTCAAAAAAAAATATAGCCAACTGTTGAAAAATTACCTTAGTCCGAACTAATCCTCTAGATTGTTTAGAGTCTTTTAAACTTTCTAAGAGAATGCCTTGATGTAGCCATATATAGCAAAACAGAGTTGGCATGTCGATTAAGAAGGTCGTTATAAGGGTTTTTCCAACTCCACTCTATTTTCTACACCAAACTCTATTATAGAGTAAAATCTTCTCCAACCCCACTCTATCCCACTCTAAAATAGTGTAAATCTATTTTTACTCTATATTTGGAGTAACTATATTTCTTACTCTATTATAGAGTAATTTTTTTATTTATACTTTAGCCTTTTTATTTTTTAATCTTTTCATTTTGTAACTATTTATGTAATTTAGTTATGCAAACATCACATAATTTTCTTCAAAACAATATACAAACGTTTGAAACTTATTATTATTAGCCAAAGAAAACAAGCCACTACAGGAAATGTATGTATTAATAGCATTAGATTATAACGTTTATGACAGTCTACTATTGTATACCAACACTGGCTTTTTTAATAGCGTTTATAAATTTAAAATGCTATGTTTGGTATCGCGGAAAAATAAAAAGTTTTAGCCGCGTTAATTTACTGATGTTAAGAGTTTTCGAGACTCTTAATCAAATGTTATAGTATAAAGGATGTCAAACCAGTTCTAAGTGATTCTAAAGCAAAGGGAATGCAAGACCATGCTTAATTTAAATGCTATCAATTGGCAAGATGATTTTGAACTAGAATACTACTAAAATGCAATAAAGAACAAAGCTTTTCTTTCTTACGAGATGGGAGAATTCATGGGCTAAGAGAATTGACCTTGGGTGATCAAGTTTCAATCTAAAGGTAGTATCTTTCAATCAATCTATCAACCTTAGACCTAGACACAATCCTAAACAAACTCTATCTCTAGATTAATGCTCATTCACTAAGATAACTCAAGCATCAAATTTCTTTGGTTGAATATTATCTAAGCAATCATTAATTTCAAGTCCATTAGCCATCTTAACACCTTTAACATCAAATCTCTTTGGTAAAGAATGTTAAAAGCTTAGTAGAGTTGGTTCAGACATTTCATCGAACATCTTTCGGGTGTGAAATGCCTAAAGCTCAACTTTAGAGAGGCCAACTCTAAAACTGTATTAAAGCACAAGATGGATCTGTGCTACAACACCTTAGATCTAGCCTAATCACCCTTAGTCTCCCTAACCCATGAATCCAAATATGACTACTCACTAATCTTCATGATAAACCCAAGAATCAATGATGATTTGGTATTAATCATGATTAGTGATCAAATTAACTAAGCAATTCCCAAAAGATAATGATCAAGATTAGGTCTTTTACCTAAAGGTTCCTTTTTGTTCAGATAGAAAACAAGATGCCTTCAACCTTGGGATTACAAGAGTATTTATATGTCTTTGAAAAACCTAATGGTTTCCACTAAAAAGTCTAAAAAACTCTTTAAAAACATTAAAATTCGACTAAGGATAAATCTTGACTCGAGTAGAGACGATCGGATCCAACCCGCGTCACTCTCCCCGCGTCGGACCGTTGTTACGACTGCGGATCATAGGAGCGGGTACAGAATCCTGCGTCGTCGTCTCCGCGTGATCCATGGACGGTTTCTCTTCGACAACGCGGGTAAGGGAACCCACGTCGCAACACCCCGCGTCGCGGTGTCGTCTCGCTTCTCCAACTTTGCGCGAGCTGGTACATCATCCCGCGTTGTTCAAGCCGCGTCGGAGCTCTCCGTTGCTTCATGTCAACGCGGGTTAGTGAACCCGCGTGGTACAACCCGCGTTGCAATCATCTGTACTCGACCAAACTTCATTCTTCATCTCTTTTCGAACCACAATGCTTCTAAACACCTCCAATCACTCTATGAGATACTCCATTACCTGATTAAGACATATGAATGAAATATGGATCCTAAAGATGCTAAATTCCTAATCTATATGATCAATATGTGTAAATTGGAGATTTCAAACAATGCAAATATGCAAGATATCAACTCCCCCAAACTTGTTCTTTACTTGTCCTCAAGTGAACTTGCAAGAACTCATATAGGAGAGTGGTTTGAAGGCGGGAACTCATAGCCAAAAGTAACACTTCCTAGCACTCAACTTAACATCGTAAAGAAACATAGCAAATAGCATGAGCAACTCTCTTATTATACTCTAGCTTCTCTAGGCCTATCCATACTCTTATGCCTCTACACAAGTTGCAATACTCATCAACCAAAAAGTTCTTTAAACCAGCTCTCACATTGATTCACACACACACACATAAGGTGAGTTCTCACAAATGGGCACATGATCTCAATCATTTTGCTAGGTATGCCATGGTCTAATATGAATGAAGAGAAGGGTTCAAATGTTATCATTTCAAGGTGGTTATCACTCAAAAACAAGGAGCTTGATCACTATGCAAAATTTATCTAAGACTAGAAGCAACTCATGCATACATAGATTCATTCTCATCATTTTACCCTTTTTTTTTATAAGTGATCACAAGTTCTACCCTTTTATCATCATCTCAAAACCAAAATAACACCCACTCACATCACTCATCCAATGAACAACTCTTTTTTTCTTTTGACTCAACCAACTAGGGATTTTAATTCACTTTTTACAAGTTCTAACTCTTTCTCATTTCCTTCCCCACCTTCTCTTTGATTCTTTTCTCTTTTTTTTTTATTTTTATTTTATAAGGTGGAAGGTTCTTTTGTACATAATCTAGAGCTTCATACTTTCCTTTTGTCCCTAGAGTTTTTTTTCTATTGACATTCTTTCGTTAATCTTTCTCTTATTTCTCACTCCCCAAATCCAAGATATTGAAATTTAGAACACACAAACCCCTCTCACCATTCCCAAATGCTAGCTCATTTTGCTAGCAAGAGATGATAACCAATCTATGTCGCCTCCAATACTGTCAAGATTTTGCACATGACAAGCTATCAAAAGGCCTCACTCATGCAATTCACTGTTTGGTCTCAAAGAACGGTTAGGGTTGTAGGGTGTGGAGTGCCATTTGGGTTAACAAAGATTGATATAAATGAATAAGATAACCCAAATGTGTATGAGATTCATGATCAAGTGTGCAAATGCCCATATGCAAGAGAGATTAAGTTCATTCAAGCCAAGTTCAGATTGGAGCTGATCTTAAGAACAATGCCAATATCAAGCAAGCAAACAAGTTTCAAGAAGAGTTTTCAAGGCTCGAAACGTGCAAGGCTTTCAAGAGATGCTTAAGCTACTTGATATGTTTAACTAGGTTGTCACTTTGAGTTCTAGACAAGAGTTACTTTACAAGGT
>NC_027751.1:25179969-25180566 GCF_000695525.1 Brassica oleracea var. oleracea | reverse complement strand
GACTCAAATCATCAAAGAAAACATGATCAAATACTTGGTACCTCCTCCAAACTTAGTTCACACAGTCTCTGTGTTAGGAAGTTGAAGGAGATACCGAAAAGAGAGATAATGCAAAGAAAAACTGGTATATACAACGGAAAGGTGGAGGAGTACCTCAATAGGGAGCGTGGGAAGAGGCCGATGCCTCATCCTCGGTGTCAGCTTCCTTATCTGTCGAGGCAAGGGATGGAGATTTGTTTCTTGAATCGGATGGTTGAGCTGGTGGGTTTCTCTTCCGGCGGAGTAGTTGTTTCTTAGTGGCGGGGAAACTGAGTGCCAAAGGATCTATTGGGGGATGCGGCTGGGGGGTAAGGAAGTCAAAGTCTGATGATGAGCATCCTGCCACAGCTCCTCTAGTCAGTATATTAGCCATCTTCTTCATGAACTGAGCTGAAGCTTCTGCTTACCTCTTCACAGTCTTACTCAACTCCTTACATTTGTCCTTGAGCTTGAAGATAGTTCTGTCCTGAGCTTTGTTCCACCTTTGGAGGTTGCCAATACGCTGATGAGCTTGGCGAAGGGGACCATTGGGTAAGGCTCCAGGACGTTGCTCAAAGT
>NC_027751.1:25179571-25179887 GCF_000695525.1 Brassica oleracea var. oleracea | reverse complement strand
TCTTGGGAGATCTCATGGGGCCTAGAGGACCATGGGGTCCAAGGAGGTGTTTTTCCCCAATATCAAAGCTAATAGCTCCTGGTCGCGTCAAGCTCTTGAGGTCCCAATTTGGGAGAAGCACTTCAACCTCCTTTGTAGACTTTAGGTAAGAGTAGACACAAGTTCCCTCGAACCTTCCACTGAAGTACTGAGCTTTCTTCAAGTAGCTTCCATCCATGAAAGCGGGACCAGTTGGATCATCTTCTAAGGGTATATCCTTGAACTTAATCAATGTAGTTATCAAGCCACCAATTCCAATCTGAGGTTCCGAGTCACT
>NC_027751.1:25177554-25178870 GCF_000695525.1 Brassica oleracea var. oleracea | reverse complement strand
TCTTCAGTTGGTGTCTTGGTTCTATCCCTCTCAGTATCAACCTTCTTCCCTTTAGACACTTTGGCTTTCTTGAGGGGAGCTTGGTCTTCTTCAGTGATGTCTTCATTTTCCTCCACTTGAGGAAGAGCTATCCCCTTGCCTTTTGGTTCCTTAGATCTTTTGGGAGGGGCTGACCTTCTACCGCTAGCATCCACTCCCTCGGCAGTTACATCCTGCTTGCCATCTCTCTTCTTTGCTGCCAAGGCTTGTTGCCTAGAAGTTCCTCCCGTTGTAGATACGGAGGTTAAATGCTTCCCATGTCTAGCAGTCTCTTGCTTGGCAAGCTCTTGTTTCTCGGCCTCTATCTTGTGTTGATCCTTTCTCCCCATTTGTACCTGAAAATTTCAGACCTTGAAAAAGAATAAGCAAATGGAAGTAGGAAACTTGATAATGCAAACGTGAATTCAATTCATGATCACTTAGCTTAAGCAAAATTATCACATTGCACACAAGTTATTGATATAAGGCCACAAGAGATGGATGTAGGCAAATAATAAGGCTTTTAAGCAAAATTTAAGCATCAAATGAGTTCTTCAATTAGCAAGTTCTCTAATTAAGTTCTCAAACACCCTAACTAACCAAACCAAGCCAAAGTCATATGGAATTATAGTAGTTTCGAAAAATCCCCAAATCTCATGAACCCTAATTTTCAAAGTTCAAATTCAACTCAAATTCACCATAGAATCAACAAACCAACATGATATATAAGCTTTCCCTAGTCTATTTTACAAGAATCAAGCAAGAGAAAGATCAAATTTCAAGTTCAAATTTCTACGGTTCATGAGGCTTACGAAATTGAACTTTGTGATACAATACCTTGCTATGGATGAATGGAAATGATGAGGTGAATAAAGAAAATAGACTACAGGGGCGAAATGTTGGATTTAGGAAAAAAAATGGATTTATTTGGTGAAGAATTGAGTGAGATATGAGATGACTTGGTGAGGGAGGTTTAAAAGAGTTTGGTGTTTGTTAAAGAAATGAGAGGAAACAAGAGAGAGGGACTAGGGGTAGGTAGTTTTTGGGTTAAACCGGGTCATGTCACCGGTTTTAGGGTTAGAAACCATACATGAGCGGGTTAGACCCGACCACGCGGGTAGAAGAAATAGCCGAGACCCCGCGTGATGCACCCCGCGTGAATATGTCTCCGATTGTGTTCGTCGTGCGAGCGGGTAGAGGAACCCGCGTGAGAACGTCGTCTCCGACCAAATTCGTACGAGCGGGTAAAGGACTCTGCGCCATTTATCCCGCGGTTTTTTTTTTTTTTTTTTTTTTGT
>NC_027751.1:25175138-25177347 GCF_000695525.1 Brassica oleracea var. oleracea | reverse complement strand
ATGCTTCACACCATTCTTCTTGAGAAGACTTTCAAACAGCTTGTTGATGAAATGAGAGCCTCCATCACTGATGACAACTCTTGGAACTCCAAACCTTGGAAATATGGTGCCTTTGAACATCTTGATCACCACTCTAGAATCATTGGTGGGACTTGCTACAGCTTCCACCCACTTGGAGACATAATCAACATCTACAAGGATGTATTTGTTGCCAAAAGATGGTGGGAATGGTCCCATGAAATCAATACCCCACACATCAAACACCTCCACTTCTTGAATTGGGTTTTGAGGCATCTCATTCCGTTTGGTGATGTTCCCTCTCATTTGGCATGAATCGCACCTAGAGACAAAGTCTTGAGTGTCCTTGAACATATGAGGCCACCAAAACCCAGCTTGTAACACCTTCGAAACAGTCTTGAAAGTAGCGAAATGGCCTCCATAGGATGATCCATGACAGTGTGTAAGGATCCCTTCAACTTCGTCTTCAGCTACTACTCTTCTATAGAGTTGATCTCTACAAAGGATGTAGAGGTAAGGCTCATCCCAATAGTATCTCTTCACATCTTTTTAGAACTTTTTCTTGGCATATCCTTAAAGACCCATTAGCTCTCTTCCACAAGCTAAGTAGTTCACCAAATCAGCATACCAAGGACCTTTCTCTTCATTTCTCTTCACCTCTTCAAGCTTCTTTCCAGTGTCACAAACTGCTACCACTGCTCTAATTACCATAATTTGTTCTTCTGGTAGCCCTTCATCAATGAGGATCCCACACTCAATCTTCAGTCTAGACAAGTGATCAGCTACACCATTGGCTTGTCTTTGATCTCAAGGTTAAACTCTTGTAGCAGCAAGATCCACCTCAACAGCCTTGGCTTAGCATCCTTCTTGGCTATGAAGTGTCTCAATGCAGCATGATCAGTGTAGACTATGACTTTTGACCCAACCAAATAGCTTCTGAACTTCTCAAAGGCATAGACAATGGCTAGCAGCTCCTTCTCAGTTGTAGCATACTTCATTTGGGCTTCATCAAGAGTTTTCCTCGCATAGTAGATCACATGAGTCTTCTTGCCCTTCTTTTGGCCAAGAACAGCTCCCACAGCATAGTCACTAGCATCACACATGATCTCAAAGGGGAGATCCCCATCTGGTGGCTGCACAACGGGGGCACTAACCAGCTTGTCCTTCAACTTCTTGAATGCTTCTAGACATTCCCAATCAAAGTTTAATGCAACTTCCTTGCACAGAAGCTTAGTCATTGGCCTAGCTATCATGGAGAAGTCTTTGATGAATCTTCTATAGGATCCAACATGACCAAGGAAGATTCTAATGTCTTTCACTGTCTTTGGTGGAGCTAACCCAACCATCACTTCAATCTTAGCCTTGTCCACCTCAATCCCTTTCTCTGGAATCTTGTGTCCAAGCACAATCCCTTCTTTAACCATGAAGTGACACTTCTCCCAGTTCAGCACAAGGTTGGTCTCTTCACATCTCTTTAGGACCCTGCTAAGATTGGACAAACAAGCAGAAAACGAAGATCTGTAGACAGAGAAGTCATCCATGAACACCTCCACAACATCCTCTATAAGATCAGAGAAAATAGACATCATGCACCTTTGGAAGGTAGCTGGAGCATTACATAGCCCAAATAGCATCCTTCGATAAGCAAAGGTACCATAAGGGCATGTCAATGTTGTTTTCTCTTGATCATTTGGATGTTTGGGTATTTGGAAGAACCCTGAATACCCATCAAGAAAACAGTAATAGGGATGATTTGCAAGTCTCTCAAGCATTTGATCAATGAATGGCAATGGAAAATGATCCTTTCTAGATGCTGAGTTTAATTTTCTACAATCTATGAACATCCTATGTCCTGTTATTTTTCTTGTTGGAATTAGTTCATTCTTATCATTTTTAACCACAGTTATTTCACCCTTCTTTGTGACAACATGCACAGGAGACACCCATTTGCTATCCGAAATAGGATAGATTACTCCTGCATCTAGGAGTTTTAGAATCTCCTTCTTAACAACATCTTTCAAGTTGGGGTTCAACCTTCTTTGATGTTCTATAGAAGTCATAGATTCATCCTCAAGATGTATCCTATGCATGCATAAAGAAGGTGATAACCCTTTAATATCATCTAGTGAGTAGCCTATTGCCTTTCTATACTTTTTAAGTTCATTCAAAAGTTTAGATAATTCATTTTCAC
>NC_027751.1:25172637-25174575 GCF_000695525.1 Brassica oleracea var. oleracea | reverse complement strand
GCTGTCTTTTGAATCTTCCAGGGAATGGCAGCTTTGGCTCATAGGGAGGAGGAACAAAAGAGGATTCCTTAGTTGGAGTAGCAATTTCACCATGTTTCACTGTCATCTTCTCTTCTCCAACCTTTCCTTTACCCTTAGCTTCAATAATCTTTTCCAGAATCTCTTCATCAACCTTCTCATCTACAATCACCACTTCATCATCAATGTTGATGGCCACCTCCCCACCTTGTTTTTCACCATCCTTGGTGAGAACTCTTGGAGGCAACTCTCTACCACTCCGTAGGGTGATTACCTTCATTGTTTCCTTGGGGTTTTGCTCTGGCTTTCCAGGTAATGACCCTTGTTGGCGACTTGGCTGAGAGTTCATAGAAGCAAACTGGTTCTCCAAATTTTGGATCTTGTTGTTGAGCTCATTGTAGCTTCCATCGATCTTGGAGTGAATGTTCTTGAACTCATAACCCATTGTTTTCTCATTCTTTGCCTGAAAATCCAAGAATTTCTTGAACATGGCATCCACACTTGTATCTGAAGCTGGAGCTTGTGAAAAACTTCCTTGAGCTTGAGTAGACTGATTGCTGTGATTGCTGAAACCAAGAGGGATGTTTTGCCTAGGCTGATAGCTCCCTTGCTGAGTGTTTTGCTT
Organism: Brassica oleracea var. oleracea; assembly: GCF_000695525.1. NCBI lineage: Eukaryota > Viridiplantae > Streptophyta > Magnoliopsida > Brassicales > Brassicaceae > Brassica > Brassica oleracea. The sequence goes on along the minus strand of NC_027751.1, from coordinate 25,173,932 downwards.
TGGCTGGTATCCTCCTTGCTGGTTGTTGGAGTAAGACCTTTGCTGGTAGTTGTTGTACTGAAAGTTAGGTTCCTTCCTGTACCAAGTACCATTGTTGTTGATGAAGCATAGCTCTTCTTGGCCTTCCAAACCATCAGCCTCATTGACCTTAAGAGGAACCTCTTGACTTGGACCACCCACAAAGTTCATCTGCTCCTGTTTAGCTTGGTTGGAAAGAAGCAAATCCATCTTCTCTTGCAAGGACTTGATTTCTTTCTTTGTCTGCTGATAATCACTTCTGTTGACCCTATCATGCTCTTCACTGTAGACTGAGTCACTCTTGGCCATGTTCTCTACTAGTTCCTCTGCCTCTTCCTCAGTTCTTCCCAAGAAGAAACCATTGCTAGCAGTATCAAGCATTTTCTGCACTGTGGTAGAGCTCCTCTATAGAAGGTGGTAAGCAAACTCTCCTTGCTGAAACCATGATGAGGGCGTTGAGAACAGTAGCCCTTGAACCTCTCCCATGCTTCACTGAAGCTCTCTAGACCTTTTAGTTGAAACCCAGAGATTTCATTCCTGATCTTAGTTGTTCTTGAAGTAGAGAAGAACTTGTCTAGGAAAGCTCTCTTACACTCTTCCCAAGTAGTGACAATGTTACTTGGGAGAGTCTTCTCCCACTGGTGTGCCTTGTCTCCCAAAGAGAAAGGGAACTTGTACAAGTGATCAAAACAATATTTATCAACGGCTCCAATTTAACATCAAAGCATCTTCAGAAACACCATTTGTCTTGGACAAGCCACAAAATTTATCAAACTTGTACAAGTGATCAAAAGGGTCTTCAGCAGCAAGGCCATGATACTTGTTGTTCTCTATGGTGTTGAGCAGCCTGACTTTATCTCAAAGTTGTTGTTCTCCACTGGTAGTGCTTTGATTCCCAACCTATGACCATTAATGTGAGGTTGATCATAGGCTCCAATGGCACGAGCTTGGCGCAGTGGATGTTGTGGTTGGCGCTGTGGTCTAAGGTGATCAGCTCTTGGATCAATGCCCCTTAGGGCATCACCATCTTGAGGCAGATTATCCATATCAAACCCCAACCTTTGCAAGTGAGCATGTTGCACTACTTCTCTTCTCTGTCTTGAAATCTCCCTCTCAAGTGCTCTAATGTCTTCCACTCTTGGAACTAGGTTTGTTGCACCTCTGCTTCTTGTGATCATACACCTGAAATGCACAGGGAGAAGAAGAAAGAGAAGCAATAACACAATTAAACAAAAATTGACTTAGTCTCAAGCAAGTGACTAAATCCCAATGTAACG
>NC_027751.1:25172217-25172534 GCF_000695525.1 Brassica oleracea var. oleracea | reverse complement strand
AAGCAAAGGGAATGCAAGACCATGCTTAATCTAAATGCTATCAATTGACAAGATGATTTTGAACTAGAATACTACTAAAATGCAATAAAGAACAAAGCTTTTCTTTCTTACAAGATGGGAGAATTCATGGGCTAAGGGAATTGACCTTGGGTGATCAAGTTTCAATTTAAAGGTAGTATCTTTCAATCTATCTATTGTGGAAACCGAAATTTGCACTGTCGATTTCCGTTTAAATTAAGAAAGTTAGGAAAACCCTAATTTCCCAGAGGTCCCGGATATCTGTTAAACCACACGCCAAACAATCAGAACATTAAAGA
>NC_027751.1:25171713-25172047 GCF_000695525.1 Brassica oleracea var. oleracea | reverse complement strand
GACTGCAAAACCTAGTTGAGTCGCAGCTCGAAATAACAAAAATGGAATGTTGCCTAATTGCTCTAAGTGCTAAGTTTTCTCTGAAAAAAAGTCCTCCTCATGCCTCTTGCCTAGGACCCCTTATATACTGGCTCCAAGGTCGGTTTACGCTTTTCCTCTTCTGCCCTTAAGCCGCCATAGCATAAAAAAAGAGATATTCCATTTTTCTGATCTTCATAATTATCTTCAAAATTTCGTATTTATCCGCGGAAACTTGACATTTATCTTCCCTTGCGAACCAAGCGTAAACCGACATGCGGTTTACGGGCTGTTGGTTAAGAAATCGTAAGTTGGG
>NC_027751.1:25170188-25171682 GCF_000695525.1 Brassica oleracea var. oleracea | reverse complement strand
GTCTTAGGTCCCTTTGGGCCGTCTTCCGACTCGAAGCGTTTATTACAATTTCTTTCAATAAAGAATGAACTTTCTGCGTATTTTACGGTAAAGTTTGATTGATAACTTAGAAATGGCGGGGAACGTGAGATGGGTTCGCTACGGTATTCGGGAGATAGCATCGAAAGGTAGACGAGAATGCATGAACTGATATCGTATCGACGTTTTGGAAGAGCTCGGTCGCTACGTAGCGACCGAGCGGAGCACGTGTTTGGTCGCTGCGTAACGATCCTTTTCGAGCTCTTGTCCGATGACTCGCGTTTCTTCCGCAAAGCTTTTCGAAAGCTTTTCGTAAAGAAGAATCTATTTCGAAAAAGTATTTGTCGAAGAATTTTTCTACGTTTTTCTTCTTCGGGGATTTGGACGTTAACTTCGTCGTAACCGTATTCAACCCCAACAGTTAGCCCCCTAGCTCGTTGGGAGCGTGGATTTCTAGCGAGGTCCCAATGCGCGGTATGGCGAGTTCGGACGAGATTGGTGTATTTGGGGGAAGTTCGTGTCCAAAAGTCCGCGAGGAAATAATAATTTCTCATGCCTATAAGAAGGGAGGTAATTTTTTCACAATCTTCACACTTACTCATTCTCATAGAGAGGTTTTTCTTGAAAAGTTATTTCTCTTTCTCTTTATCATTTCCTTCCTGATTTTAAAAGAAAACACGAGATGTCGAGTAAGAAGAGGAGTTCGAAGAAAGGATCCTTGCCCGCGAACGTTTCTGAAGAGCTTCGAGTGCCGAAGATGGAATTCGTTCCTCATTCGGTAGACCCAGCCGAGAACGAGGCATGGTGGGTGGTGTGTTACGGTTCGATCACCCCTCCCAAAGAAAAATCGTTCCCGGTCATGAACCATGGCCCAGTGGAGGCAGGTGCGCCGAGTAGGAGTACTAGTGAATTCCTCGAGGTCATGCGGTTGTTCTACCATATTTCGGACGCGGTGGAATTCAGGGTTCCTCGTCAAGGAGAATGCGCTAGTAGTCCTCCGGAGGGCTTCTTTACTTGTTACGAAGCATTCGTAGTGCGTTGCCGTTTGTGGTTCCCGATCCTCGAGATCATCGTCCGTGTGTTGGGTCGTTTCGGGGTGGCGATAAGCCAACTGAATCCTCTTGGCATCCAGCACCTCGTACGGATCCTAGTCCTGAGCTACGAGCATGGTCTCTCTCTCACCGTTGATCATTTCGAAGCGCTTCTTCGATTACAGATCATCCGGGACATGGAGACGTACAGGCTAGTTCCTCGGAACTTCATGTCAGTGGTAAAGGGGTTTACTTCTAAATTCAACTCGTGGAAAAAAAATTTCTTCTTCGTTTGTGTAGACGCCGCGTCCGTTGAGGAGAGTTGTATCCCATTGTTTCGGAGGTTGCCGAACGATCGTCCTTTTATCAACCCTCTTGCTCCATTTTCTGAGGACATTATTGCAATGAGGGATCTGCTCAGGAATGGTCCTTTTTTCTGGACTTC
>NC_027751.1:25116196-25117453 GCF_000695525.1 Brassica oleracea var. oleracea | reverse complement strand
CCTTCTAGATTCTCGACGAACAGGCGGCAGTAGCCGGTGACTTTTTCGCCGTCCTTCAGTCTCGCTCTTCCCATCGTGATGTGAAAAGCCTGAAGGTGCGCCTTCGGATCGGTCGTACCATTATACCTCGGTACTTTGAGTTTTCCCGGATCGGATACCTTCATATCTGAGATGCGAGTGGTGAAGGGGGTCTTCCGAGCCCCTTCCAGCAGCCTGTCGATCTCGGGTGCAGCGCTGGTAGCGTGATGGATTTGGGATTTCACGGCTTTTACTTCTGCCGCAGTCTTGGTGATACAGTCGCAAAGATCATGGATATCCGACGTCTCGCCAGCAGATTCCCGAGCCTGTCGGCGTTTACTGCGAGTGAGCTCGGTTTGCTTTTCAGCCAGCTCTTCTTGTTCGTTCCAATAGAGGACTTCCTCCTCTTTCGTCATCGGTTTGTCGAACGAACGGAGAGCTTTCCCGAGTGAATCGGCTTCTGGTCCTCCTTGGATGTCTGTCGACGTCCTCATCGGTATCGTTGGAGACATCGCTAGGATCCTGGTCGACGTGCTCGACTTTGTTATCCTCCGAATCTTTCGCGGGAGGCGGAGGACTATCAGGATTCCCCTTTTCGACGGGAGATTTTTTGCTAGGGTTTTGACCCGAAGGTTGTTCCCGCGCGGCTCCAGGCCTATCGAGTGGGGTAGCGAAGTCGAGTCTTTTCCCGCGGACTTTAGTGGTTCTGCAGGGACGGATTGCTCTGGTCCTTGCCGTTAAGGTTTCGACCTGTTTGGTCAAGGTACTCACGAGCCTGTCCTGTTCTTCCGGCCATTTTTCGTAGGTGGCGAAAATCTTTTTAAACTCCTCGAACGCCGCGGCGTTGGCTGGTGCGTTGGCCGCGGATACGTCCGCTGCGGGAGTGTGGAGATCAGTGCCGCTGCCTCCGTTAAGAGGAGTCTGCACGTTATCTATGTCGTCAGTTGACATGTCTGGTTTAGCGTGATGTGGTTGAGAGTTAGATTGATCCGTACCCCCTCCCCCTCCTTCTACGCCAAACTGTGGGAACCGAAATTTGCACTGTCGATTTCCGTTTAAATTTGGAAACTAGGAAAACCCTAATTTTCCAGAGGTCCCGACTGGCTCCTAGGTCGGTTTACGCTTTTTCTCTTCTGCCCTTAAGCCGTTATAGCATAAAAATGGAGATATTTCATTTTTTTCCGATCTTCGTAATTATCTTCAAAATTTCGTATTTATCCGCGAAAACTTGACATTTAT
>NC_027751.1:25092270-25116066 GCF_000695525.1 Brassica oleracea var. oleracea | reverse complement strand
AACTTTCCGCGGTTTTTACCGTAAAGTTTGATCGATGACTTAGAATGGCGGAAAACATGAAATGGGTTTGCTACGGTCTTCGGGAGGTAGCATCGAAGGGTAGACGAGAATGCATGGACTAATTCCGTATCGACGTTTCAGAAGAGCTCGGTCGCTATGATAATTACGAAGATCGGAAAAAATGGAATATCTCCATTTTTAAGCTATGGCGGCTTAAGGGCAGAAGGGGAAAAGCGTAAACCGACCTAGGAGCCAGTATATAAGGAGTTCTAGGAGAGAGGCATGAGGAGGACTTTTTTAGAGAAAACTTAGCACTTAAGAGCGATTTAGGCATATTTTCGTTTTTGTTATTCGAGCTGCGACTCAACTAGGTTATTGCCGTCTTAGGGTTTGAGAACTAGGAATCTCGCCGACAGCTCTCGTAGCCCAGGGTCTTACCTTGTTGTAACGCTCAAACGTGAATTCGGAATAAAATCTACTTTGCTCTTTTTTCGATTTCTTATACTTTATCGTTGTCATTATTGTGTTCTGATTCCTTGGCGTGTGGTATTAGCAGATATCCGGGACCTCTGGGAAATTAGAGTTTTTCTAGTTTCCTTATTTAAACGGAAATCTACAGTGCGAATTTCGGTTCCCACACTTTACATTATCATGCATGCAACTCATTAGGCATCTATAGGATTATAATTCCAACTTTCCTGAATAAAACCCTAAGTCTAGCTATTTCATTTTTAAGCACTAAAACCCCCAAAAACCTTCTATTGAACAAATACTTGTTCAATATAAAACTGCAATTTACTTTTAAAACTCTTAAAACATCTTTGCTTAACAAATCATATTAGAATCCTTAGGTTTCCTAGTTCCCTGTGAATTTGGTCCCTAAGTACTACAACTCGACCTCTTATTTGAGAGAGTATAAATCACTCCGTAGAGTAATTTGAGTGGTATCAGGAGTTCCAATCACAAATAACTTTGGATCTTCTCTCCAATCTACTAAAAATCCTAGAAAACCTTTGCTGTGAAAATAGTAAAACAAGAAAGCACACTTCGCTGTCGATCGATGTCAAGATGTGAGCATCGATCGATTATCCTTCTTCAACATCGACCGATGGTCGAGTTCGATGGTCATCTCGGGTGCTTACTCCAAATATCTCCAAAATGCTCCAAAATCATCACTTTCCTCCAAATCACTCATGATCCTAAAAATACCCTAAATAGACTCTATAATATAATAATTAGTAATTAAAACACTTATAAACCATGGGTAAAGGTGAGTCAAATCCATGGTCTTATCATTTATACTGTTAACCCGGAGGGTTTGAGCGGAGGTCTAGCTTTATTTTGGAAAAAAACATAAAAATCAATGTCAAATTTGCGGATAAGAATATCATCGACTCTATTGTCTAATATGGTGAATTTACATTTTTCTTATCGTGTATATATGGAGAGCCAAATACTGAAGGTCGGGATGTAGTATGGGAGAGGTTGAGCAGATGGGGAGCCATCATAAAGGAACCTTGGTGTATCATTGGAGACTTCAACGAAATTTTAAACAATGGAGAAAAGTCTGAAGGGCCAAGAAGATCGGAGATCTCTTTTAAACCCTTCACTGATATGCTACAATGCTGTGAGATGGAAGAGTTCAGTAGCAAGGGTGATAGGTTTACTTGGGGAGGAAGAAGGTGGAAAAAGTGGATTCAATGTTGCTTGGATAGAAGCTTTGGGAATAAAGCATGGCTTCAGTTATTTCCCGAGTCGAACCTGAACTTTTTGGAGAAGAGAAGATCTGACCATCGCCCTGTATGGCTCAGACTCTATGCTGCCAAGGACTCTTTTAAAGGGTTCTTCTGGTTCGATTAAAGGCTGATTCGGCACCCGGAAGTCATCAAAGAAGCTGAAAAAGCTTGAGCAGGAAAAAAAGAAACGGGAGGGATAATCTATCTCAGAGAATCAGATGCTGCAGAACAGCTTTGAGTCGCTGGAAGAGAAAGAAGAACTTCAATGCAAAAGATAAGATCAGCTTACTACAGAAAAAACTCGATTGGTTCCAATCTCGAGACTTCTCTTGCCGTTTCATGATTGAGATCACAAAGAAGGAGTTGTTGAATTCTTACAAAGAAGAGGAGATGTTCTGGCGACAAAAAAGTCGTGATAAGTGGTTAGTTTTTGGAGATCGCAGCTCCAAGTTCTTTTATGGTTCGGTTAAAACCAACCGCTCGAGAAACCACATCATGAAACTGAAGAACAAGGTTGATCAAGAACAATGGTCAGATGGGGCAAAAGCAGAGGTGGCAATAGAGTACTTCACGGAGCTGTTTAAATCGTCCAATCCAAGCTCTTATGATCCAGCGTTTGAAAGCTTCAGTCCAAAAGTCTCGGAGGTGATGAACTCAAACTTAGTTGGAAGAGTATCTAAAGATGAGATTAGAGAAGCGGTCTTCTCTATAAATGCAGATAGCGCGCCTGGCCCGGATGGCATGACTGGTGCCTTCTTCCACAAGTATTGGGATATAATTGGCGATCAAGTGACGAAGGAAATACAAAAGGTCTTTGAGACAGGGGTGACGCCAAAGGAATGGAATCTCACTTACTTGTGCCTGATACCCAAAGTACCAAACCCAGAGCATATGACGGATCTAAGGCCGATAAGCTTATGTTCGGTTCTTTATAAAACAGTGTCCAAGATCTTGGTTAAAAGGCTGCAACCATTCTTAAGCTCCCTAGTCTCCGTTAATAAATCAGCCTTCGTGAGTGAGAGAAACATCGCTGATAACATTGTTATCGCACATGAAGCTGTCCACGCTTTGAAAGCTCACCCGACCATCTCCAAAGAATTCATGGTGGTGAAAACTGATATGTCAAAGGCTTATGATCGGGTTGAGTGCAGTTATCTGAGAAGTCTTATGCTTGCAGTGGGCTTTGATCAGAGGTGGGTTGAGTTGATCATGATTTGTGTAACCACTGTCACCTTTGCAGTGCTCATGAATGATCAACCTTTTGGTTTAATTACGCCTCAAAGGGGTCTAAGACAAGGTGATCCGCTATCCCCGTTTCTGTTTGTCATGTGTACTGAAGGGCTCACGCATTTACTTTATGTGGTTGAAAGAAAGGGTCTCTTCAGTGGCCTGCAGTTCTCGCGCGAAGGGCCTGCAATTCACCACCTATTATTTGCGGACGATAGCCTGTTTATATGCAAAGCTACCAAAGATCAGTATGTCGCTCTGTATAGAATTCTGCAGTTTTATGGAGCAGCGACTGGACAGAACATAAATCTCCTAAAATCTTCCATCTCTTTTGGGGATAAGATGTCAGATGAAGTGAGAGCAGAGATTCGGAGTACTTTGGGGACTGTCAACGAGGGAGGTGCAAGAAAATACCTAGGCCTACCAGAGTGTTTCTCCGGTTCGAAAGTGGATATGCTATCATATATTAAAGACATAACTCAAGGCCGTTTGGATGGATGGTACCTACTGTGAGATTTAGTGATTTATGAGATGATTGTGTGAAGAGATTAAGGAGATTAAGAAGATTAAGTGAGAACCATAAGAATAAGAAAGAGAGAGAGAGAGAGGTTGTTGCAAGTTGAGAGAGTAAGAAGGAGGAATCTCTTATTCCCTTACTTGATTTGTTTGTGGGAACATCCCATATATAAAGAGAATACAAGTACATGTTAACATATGAGATATAATAAACTAGTAGGATCCTAGACAAATAATAAACAAGAGAAGAACAAGACAAGGCTGATCTGTGCAGGCTGGTCACGGAGAGTGACAAGTCCTCAACGTCTCTCATAGACGTGAAACCTTAACAAACCCATGTGATCTGATCCTCCAACGGTCCCTATTGTTCCAGACAGCACAAGACATCTTCTTCTGATCATCCTTAGTGCGATCCAGCTTCCTTCCTTTGTCTAGCACTTCACTCTAGGGCTTAGGTTGTATGGACAGACTTGGAACACCAGGTAACTCAGCTCATGCTTAATTTAAACTCGGCTGGTTCCCTCTTGTTTCTTATTGCTTCATCTTCATATTTTATTGCTGTCAAACTTGGAAACCATGAAGCATTCCCTCATTAAAACCTTTAGCTTGGAAAAACCTTATGGGATAAAAACCAAGCCAAGGAAAAGGAGTAGAACACTTCATGGAATGTATGAACTCGCAAACCTTGGTGCTTGCAGCCTTGGTGAAGATGTCAGACAGTTGATCCTCACTTCTTGTGTAGCAAGATAGGATGATCCTTTGTTCCACTGCTTGCCTAACTTTATGACAGTCCACCTCAATGTTCTTAGTCCTCTCATTGAACACACTGTTGGAAGCTATGTGTATTGCTTCTTGATTATCACAATGCATGGTGATTGGAGTTGATGTCTCTATACCCAAGTCTTGAAGTAGGTTTCTGATCCAGATCAACTCACTAGTGAGCTTCCTCATTGCCCTATATTCTGCTTCAGCACTTGAGCATAACACTATCTTCTGTTTCTTGCTCTTCCAAGTGACCAAATTGCCTCCAATAAATGTACAATAGCCTGTGGTGGATCTCCTATCCACTCTGTCTCCTGCCCAATCAGTATCACAATACCCAACTATCTCTGTACTTTTATTGCATCCCATCCATACTCCTTGCCCTGGCGCCTCTCTTAGGTATCTTAGGATCCTTTCAACCATGTTCCATTGGTGTATCTTGGGAGCTTGCATATGCTGGCTTACTTGGTTAACTGCAAAGCATACATCCGGCCTGGTGATGGTGAGGTATATCAGCTTCCCCACCATTCTCCTATAGTGTTTAACATCTACATAGGGCTTGTCTTCAATCTCCCCTTCACGCAGCACCTTATACCCATCTTCTAGTGGAGTCTTGGCTGCTCTTCCTCCTAGATCACCTGCCTCATTCAGAAGATCAGTGTGTACTTTCTTTGGGATAAGAATAGTCCATCCTTGGATCGGCACATCTCAATCCCTAGAATGCACTTTAACTCTCCCAAGTCTTTGATATCAAAAGATGATCTAAGAAAAGCTTTACTTAGGAGTATACCTTCTTTGTCACTCCCTGTGATGATGATATCATCTACATATACTAAGACCACAACAATTCCTTGCTTGCTGGTGAGTGTGAAGAGGGTATGATCTGCCTCAGATTTCAAAAAGCCCGTTCCATTGAGAGTGGTGCTGAGCTTGTGATACCAGGTCCTAGGTGATTGCTTTAATTCGTAAATAGCCTTCTTGAGTCTAAGTACATTTCCAGACTTTACTAGGTGTTCTAGGCCAGGAGGTGGCCTCATATAGACTTCATCTTCTAGTTCTCCTTGTAGAAAAGCATTCTTCACATACGTTTGCCATAGATCCCACTCTAGGTTGACAGCCAAAGATAGGATTATCCTTATGGTGTGAAGTTTAGCAACTGGTGCAAAGGTATCTAGGGAATCCTCTCCATATGTTTGAGTGAAGCCCCTTGCTACTAGTCTTGTCTTGTACCTTTGTACTGTCCCATCAGCATTGTACTTGATTGTGAAGATCCAGCGGCTTGCTACAGCTCTCTTGCCTTTAGGTAGGTCAGCTTCATACCATGTATCATTGATGATCATGGCATTAGTCTCAGTGCCCACTGATTTTTTCCATTCCTCATGTTCCATAGCTTCCTCATAAGACCTTGGAATGTATTCATAATCCAATTCTCCAATAAACACCACATGTTCTTAGGGATAATGAGCTAGAGAACACACTGCTTGTATAGGATGGGCCACAGCTTGAGAGTTGAAGTAGACCCTGTTGTTCTTCCAGATTAGATCAACAGGCTTTCTGATCCTTGAACTCCTTCTTAGGGCCGGCTGTGAGCTACTTTCCTCAGTTGTTGCTTGATCATTATTAGGCTGAGGCTTGCTTGCAACCACTACTGGCTCCTCTTGAGTAGTGTGATGATCCTGCTCCTCTTGTGTATGATGCTCAGCTTGATCATGACTTGCTGAATCCTCATGATTCTGTTCAGCTTGATTATCCCCCTCAGGATCAAGGTGAGGAATCTCAATCACATCAGTATCAACTTCAGTAGATGGAGTAGACCGGTGGGGAGTCGCCTCAGGTGTAGTGGCCCCTTTCTCTTGGTGTATACTGATTCCAAGTCTTTCCATTACTCTCCTTAGATTGTTGGCTCTATCCGAGGCTGATTGGGACATATTCTCTAACTCTTCCCAACTCTTTCCATCATAGTAGCCTCTGGATTCCACAAATTTCACATCTCTTGAGAATAAAACCCTCCTGGTCTCTGGTACATAACACTTATAGCCCTTCTGGTGAGGAGAGTACCCAATAAATAATGCGTTTGTGCTCTTGGCTGACAGCTTATCTCTTTGTTCTCCTGGTATCAAAACAAAGCAAAGACACCCAAACACACGAATATGTTCTATAGATGATTTGTTTTTGTTAAGTCCCTCATAAGGGGATTGATCTTGAAGGACTTTTGTGGGGATCCTATTGATTAGATAGCAAGACGTTAAGACTGCATCTCCCAAAATCGCTTGGGCACACTTGTATGAAACATCATGCTCCTTGCCACCTCCATGAGATGTCTATTCTTTCTCTCAGCTACACCATTTTGTTGTGGAGTATATGGGCAGCTAGTTTGGTGGATCATCCCATGTTTGGCTAAGCGTTGTTTGAAAGCATTGCTTGTTGTATTCTCCTCCATTATTTGATCTCAAAATCTTAATCTTGGCATTAAAGTGATTAGATACATAGGTTTGAAAGTTTATGAAAGCTTCTAAGACCCTATCTTTAGATTGTAATAATGTGATCCATGTATACTTTGATTTCTCATCTATAAAGGTCACAAAATACTTATGATGTTCTCTAGATATGCATAGAGCAGTCCACACATCAGAGTGGATTAAGTCAAAGCAATTTTAATAAATAGTACTTGATCTAGAGAATACACTCTTGCAATGTTTGCCTAGGATACAAGCCTCACAATCACTTTTAAAGGAAATACTAGGAAGCATGATGTTCAAAGTACGAGAATGGGGATGCCCTAATCTAGCATGCCATAATACATCTTTAGGTAAAGTAGAAATGGAATTTAGAGCATAAGATAAATCGGCTGATAGCTTAGTGTCTTCAAGTAAGTACAAGTCTCCCTTGGTTACACCTTTGCCAAGCAACCTACTAGTTTCAATATCCTGAAAGTAGACATCATTAGGAGTGAAAGTAACACTACAGTTCAAGTCATTAGTAGCTCTTTTAATTGATAACAGGTTTGAGGTAAAACTAGGCTATATAGAAAGCTTTAGAATCTTTATCAAATAGCCTAAGATCATCTACACCTTTGATTGGTACTTTTTCTCCATTAACTATCATAACATTTCCTAGGGCAGGAACAATGTTTTTAATTAAGCTAAGATCACTAATCATGTGGTGACTTGCCCCTGAATCTATAACTAAAGGTTTTGTAATTTTAGGTTTAGTTAAAGCATTCAGCAAGATACCACAAGTGGAGGCATGTAAAGAGGTACCAAATGTGTTACCAGAGTTATCCTTGAGGAGTTTGATGAGAGCCTCAATGTCAGAACGTCTGATGACTTCATCTTGATTGTTCCTCAAGGTAAGGTTGCCACTGGAAGCTAGAGCTTTGCCTTCACCACCTTCTGGAGCAGACCGCATGGTTGCTGGAGTAGATGGCTCACCCATGTCACCAGAGAAGTTGGCTCTTGCATCATTGTAGTTGGTTTTGAACTTCTGTGGCTTGAGGTGAGGCACTTGTCCTTTCCATGGCCTTTCTTCTTGCAATGGTTGCAGATCCACACCTTCTTGTCTTCAGTTTTGTAGGTGCCTTTATTTGCAACTCCTTCAGCTTGGTTTGCTAGCACCAAGTCTCGCTTGCCTCCAAAGATCCCCACTGATCCTTGTTCTTTCTGAATACGAGCACAAACTTCTTCAAGGGATGGGAGTTCATTGTCTCTTAGGATATGCTTGATTAGGTCATTGTATCCAGGGTTGAGAGTAGAGAGTAGTGCAAACACCTTGTCTTGTTCTCTCCTTTCATTTAACACATCTGGATCAATAGTTGCTAGCCTTAACATCTCTAGCTCAGCCCACAGAGATCTGAACTTCCCAAAGTTATCAAAGTCATTGTCCTCTTGACTGAGAGTATTGATAGCCCTCTTGACTTCAAACACCCTACTGGTGTTAGACTGGTTTCCATACACCTTCTTGAGTGTATCCCATAGGTCTTTGGAAGTTTCACAGTAGCCATAAGCTTCCTGGAGTGAAGCATCAAGGCTGGACTGAAGAATGGACAGTACCATGAGATCCTCTTGATTCTTCTTCTTGTCGCCAGCCTCACTTACCACAACTTCTCTACCATCCTCTCCTAGGGCTGTTTTCTTTGGGTTCTTGCCTTCTTCAACTATATCCCTGAAGCCTCTGCCTCCAAGAGCTGTTTTAGCAATCCTTGCCTACAACAGATAGTTAGCTCCCTTAAGAGTAATCGGAATCACAACCATTTTTGAATTTTCTCCAGAATCCATCAAGAACAACTCAAGAACAGTTCAAGAATAGTGAGAGAAAATAGAAAAGATTTGTGAAAAAGAAATAATCAGAATGAAATATTTGTGGAAGTAATAGGTTTCAAGAGCTTGAGGCTCTGATACCATGTGAGATTTAGTGATTTATGATATGATTGTGTGAAGAGATTAAGGAGATTAAGAAGATTAAGTGAGAACCATAAGAATAAGAAAGAGAGAGAGAGAGTGTGTTGCAAGTTGAGAGAGTAAGAAGGACGAATCTCTTATTCCCTTACTTGATTTGTTTATGGGAACATCCCATATATAAAGAGAATACAAGTACATGTTGACAGATGAGATATAATAAACTAGTAGGATCCTAGACAAATAATAAACAAGAGAAGAACAAGACAAGGTTGATCTGTGCAGGCTGTTCCCGGATAGTGACAAGTCCTCAACGTCTCTCATTGACTTGAAACCTTAACCAACCCATGTGATCTGATCCTCCAATGGTCCCTATTGTTCCAGACAGCACAAGACATCTTCTTCTGATCATCCTTAGTGTGATTCAGCTTCCTTCCTTTGTCTAGCACTTCACTCTAGGTCTTAGGTTGTATGGACAGACTTAGAACACAAGGTAACTCAGCTCATGCTTAATTTAAACTCGCCTGGTTCCCTCTTGTTTCTTATTGTTTCATCTTCATATCTTATTGCTTCATCTTCACACCTACAACAGTTTGGTGGTATGGGCTTTAGAGATCTTGAATGCTTCAATCAAGCTTTGTTAGCGAAACAAGCCTGGAAAATCTTAACTCAACCTCAATCCCTGCTGGCAAGATCCCTGAAGAGTAGGTATTTTCCAAATGGTGAATTCTTAACAGCTACAATGGGAGACAGACCTTCCTTTGCGTGGAGAAGTCTGATGTTTGGTAGAGATTTGCTCCAAAAAGGCCTGAGACACAGGGTGGGAGATGGTAAAACTACAAGAGTTTGGCTAAACAAATGGATTGAGGATCCTGAGAAAGGACTCAGAGCTCCATGGATTAAAAACATTACCTTCGATGTTAACTTAATGGCAAGTTCTCTTATTGGCACACAGACGAACACTTGGAATGAGTCAAGCCTCGCAGAGATCTTTGTGAAAGGAAATGTTGAGATGATTATACATGATCAACCGGTCGGGGTCAAACAAGATTACTTCACGTGGAAGTTCACAAAGAGTGGAGAGATGACAGTTAAATCGGCGTACTGGCTTGCGTCTTCCTTGAAAGCTGAAGCAAATGTGCTTGAAGCATTCATGAACCCGTCTGTCAATGTGCTGAAGGAAAAAGTGTGGAAGATTCTCACAGTTCCAAAGATAAGAGTGTTCATTTGGAAAGCATTGAGTGCTGCTCTTCCGACGGCTGATCTGATCAGACCAAGAGGAATGCAAATTGATGATCGATGTCAAACATGTGGGAGAGAGAATGAATCGATCAATCATACCTTATTTGAATACTCCTTTGCTAGGCAAGTTTGGCCAGTTTCGACTGTTCCTTATCATAATGGAGGGTTTGATGATGGTTCTGTCTTTGCGAATATAAACTTCGAACTAAACTTGACTGAGCAAAGGAGTAGAGATGAAGCAAAGCTGGTGGTTGTTTTTTGGGCTATAGAAAGCATGAGAAACCAAAGACAATCAAAAATCATCTTTGCAAGAGAATTTGGAAAACTTTTTGGAGTGGTGCATCGACCGCAAGCATGGCCATCCTTCCTTTACCAAAAGTCTAAGATAGAAAAGGAATTTGATGGAATCATTAATTGGAAACTGGTGGTGGTGGCCAGAGTGTGCCTTTTTCATTGCTCAAAGTGTTATCAAATATGGATTGGTAAACTCTTATGTTGCAAGAGGACATCCATCTTGGTTGCTTGAGCTCTTTGTTAATGAAAGCCGAGGCCTCTAAATGCTGTCTCAAAGGATGGAGGAGAAGAGAGTCTGTGTGGAGGTAAAGGAGGACGTACAAAACATCAGTAGTACGCTAGGTTTTGGAGCTCTCTGTTTTTGCTCTTTATATATGCTCTGCTTTTTCAAGTTTTTTGGATGGGGATGAACGAGTAACAATTGGTTTGGATGTGTTAGTGCCATTTTTATATTTAATGAAACTACCTTGCCGGAAAAAAAAAGTTCCATGAAGAGGTCTGGACTCATGACTTATCCATTAAGGTAAATGGGATGTCATCTCACATCCTTTAAATATAATAAAACTGAAAAATGCATGTAACACACTAAATTTTCAGCAACACTTATGGTTCATATGGTATATTGAACCAACAAAAATCAGAGGGTCTGACTGTATGTCACAATTGACGATATATTTTAAACAAAAATCATATTTACTCTGACTTCAGCTGAAACTGAACCAATCAGGTAAAATAATTTTTACCAATATTTTCGCTGGTCACTGTTTGAAATGAGTAAAATGGTTTGTTTATGACCTATTGACCTGTGGGGAAACTGTGGCAAATAAAAAAATTAACCTAGCCGCTCTCGAGGTGATGAAGAAGTCGTCCAAGATCCAGTCCGTACTAATGCCGATCCAGCAATCTGTGGGCTCTGCAGCATCGCCAGGGAGACTACCCTACACTCCTTGTGGTTCATCGCTCTCCCTAGGTCTCGACAAGCTCTTCACGTGCCGTTTCTCCCAATCTATGGTCGGTTGATGGCTTGATCTGTGTCGAGGAGCCTCTCAGGTTGAATTTTCCTGCGAAACTTTGATCTCCACTTGATCTACACGTCCATTGATGTGGGGATCACCGTCCGTCTGAATACATCTCAGTTCGTTTCCATTCTTTGATCCGAGTGATACCCTCACGTAACCACGGCTTTGACGCTTCCCGGCGGTTCTTCCTTGTCGTGTTCGATCTTTGTCGACACGATCTGTGTTTTGGTGGCTCTGTGTATCGGCTCGACCACACCACCAGCATCATACCACTCTGGCTCTAATCTTCTCATTGATCAGGCTCTGATATGAATCGATCAAGCTCAGCTCGTATGGCTGACATGAAAGGGAAAGGTATCTGCTATGATGATGATGATTCCCCGATCCAAGTAACTGATCAAGATGACTCCCCTACCATCCATGATTATCGTCTCTCTTTGATCGGGAAGATCCTTAGCCCAAAGAAACAAACGGTGGAAAAGCTTATACAGACCATGTCGGCTCAATGGGGAATGCAGGATCGTATAACGGCTAATGATCTGGGTAATGGGAAGTTTCTTTTGAACTTCCTTAACGAACACGATATCAAAGCAGTCCTCTGTCAAGGACCATTCCACTACAATTTTTGTATGTTTGTTCTTGTTCGTTGGGAGCCGGTTGTTCACGATGACTATCCTTGGATAATTCCGTTTTGGGTTGAAATTACCGGCATCCCACTGCACATGTGGACTATTAAAAACTTAAGGAACATTGAAGGCAGGTTAGGACAAAATGACACGGCTGAGCTCTCTGCTGGCCGTTTGCTTTTGGATGTTGATACTAGGAAGCCTCTTACTTTCTCTAGAAAGATCTCTTCGCCTGAAGGGGAGGAAGTAACAATCCAGATTCACTATGAAAAGCTTTTCAAGCATTGCTCCTCCTGTGGCATGGTGACACATGAGATGGCATATTGCCCACAGAAGGTGAATGATTTTAAGAATCATGGAGTGAAAACTGGTGTCTTTGCACGTGTTCAACTCCCAGTGAGCGATGGTTCTCGACAGTTTTCACTGCGAGATCAGAAACCGTATGATAAATATGGTAACTATGGTGATCTGAGGGTCCGTACGAGCAGGTATGAGGATGGTTTCATGAAGGATGCTAGGAGATCTCAAAACAACAATGATAGGAAGGATGGCTCCAGCGATCAGTTCAGGAGATTTCAACCGGAACATGAACACAATTATGATAAGGATACGAGAAAATATAGTGGCAATGCTAGGAAAATTGCCTTGATGTCGTCACGCCATGGCTCACGCTATGCGCCTTATGGAACAAGGCTATCTCAGTCATGGAGGATAAAGGACAGAAGGAATTCACGGGAGGTTGAGGATGTCATTGAGCCTTACGCTCGTACTCCACAGCCTGCGCTTAGTGAACGCTCATCTACCAGCAAGTCAGATGGGGTTTTGGAACAAGAGGGCCACCGCAGCAGCGGCAAGAGGATTGCGAGCACGATTGTTACACCTGTTTGAAATGACCAGGATGCAAACGTCACAAAACGAGACAAAGGGAGCTCTCGTTCCATCACTTTCTCTCCTATGGAGAAAGTGTCACCAGCTGAAGATCAAATCATAGGGCGTTAACTGGCATGGAGATCGGTGGCACAAGTAAAGCCAATGATGAGGTATATGATAAGGAGATGATGATTGAGGACCAGGATGATGATTTGTTGGGGCAGGACTTGATGGAAATGGATGGGGAGGGTAGTAAGAACGTGGAGGTCAACGATCAGATGGCTGATAAGGCCATTGAAAAGTCAAGAGCTTCATCCTCGCATAAGAGTGGAGGGAAATCTCGAATCCCTGTGGGTATGCTGAGCAAAAAAGTGGGTTTCCTTCGTCGAGGATCTCCACAACTGCATAGGTCCTCATCTAGAGAGACAACTCACTCAGAACGACATCGTACTGGTGCGGCTAAGAATCTGAGAAGTGGTACACGTAGGAGCAATGGTTTGGAGGGGTCCAAAAACACCTCCGGACATTATCCATGAAGACACTCAGTTGGAACTGTCGAGGGATTGGGAACGACCTCACAGTTCGACGCCTTACGGAGATGTGTCAGAAGCATCGTCCAGGACTTGTGTTTCTTTCTGAGACGAAGAATAGGAGGCTGCTGTTGATAAACATTCAGGACGACTTAGGATTTGATCATTTGTTTACTGTTGAGCCACTTGGTCTTATCGGAGGTTTAGCTTTATTTTTTATGGATGAATTTCAGGTTAATGTTTTATTTTTGAATAACCGTATGATTGACATTGAGGCAGTCATTGATGGAATAAAATTCTTTATGATGTTTGTTTATGGAGACCCTGTACTAGAAAGGAGAGATCAAGTTTGAGAACGTCTCTCTAGCTGTCGAAAGGCCTTGAGCGAATGGAGGAGACAACATAATATTAACTCGGCAAAATTAGTGGAGGAGCTGAAAGAAAAAGTTGAGGGATTGTATGCCGATGATAATGCTACAACTGAGGAAATTGCAGCAGCATTAAAGGAACTATCTGATGCTCTTAAGACAGAAGAAATGTTCTGGAAACAGAAGAGTAGAGTGTTTTGGCTGAGAGAAGGAGACAGAAATAAGAAATTTTTTCATGCCTTAACAAAACAACGAATAGCAAGGAATAAGATCACGCAGCTTATAGATGCAAATGGAAATACAGTTGAGGATGAAGAAGGACTAGTGGCCATTGCTACTAGCTACTTTAGGCAGATTTTTGATTCATCTAACCTTATGAATCATCTAACCCTGAGGACATTGAAGAGGCACTAGCTCAAGTTTCTGCGACGATCACTGGGGCAATGAATGACAATCTTACAGCCCCGGTCTCTGAATGGGAAATCAAATTAGCGTTGTTTGCTATGCATCCAGAAAAGGCCCCTGGACCAGATGGAATGACTGCACTTTTCTATCAGAAATTCTGGGATATTGTAAAGGAGGATTTAACTCTTATGGTTAATAAATTTCTTTTTGAGGGGACGGTGGCGAATGGATTGAATGATACAAACATATGTCTCATCCCAAAAACAACAAAGCCAACCGAAATGACTCAATTTAGGCCCACAAGCTTATGCAACGTCAGCTACAAGATAATCTCTAAGGTCTTATGCCAGAGATTAAAGAAAGTGCTTCCAGGTTTGATATCAGAAACCCAGTCAGCCTTTGTCGCTGGAAGACAAATCTCAGACAACATTATGATTGCTCAAGAGATGTTCCACGCTTTGAGAACTAAACCAAGTGGACGCAATAAAAAGGATGGCCAGTAAGACGGACATGAGCAAAGCATATGACAGGATGGAATGGTCGTTTATTGAAGCTGTCATGCGTAAGATGGGATTTTCAGAAACATGGATACCCTGGATAATGCGGTATATTATGTCGGTGAAATATAAGGTACTCATGAATGGGCAGCCAAGAGGAAACATTGTACCTGGTAGAGGCCTACGCCAAGGAGATCCTTTGTCTCCTTTCATTTTTATTCTATGCACGGAAGTGCTCGCTAGCCTTATCAATCATGCAGAGAGCCAAGGGAAGATAACGGGGCTGCGTGTTACACGCGCGTGTCCGTTGGTGTCCCACCTTCTTTTTGCTGATGATAGCCTTTTCTTCTGTAAGGCGGAGCCCCGTGAATGTGAAGAAGTAATGAAAGTAGTCAGGAAGTATGGTAATGCATCAGGTCAATGTATCAACTTTGATAAATCGTCCTTACACTTTGGTAAGCGAATTAATGCAACAAATAGGCAAGAGATTAAAGATGTTCTGAGAATCCAAAACGAAGGTGGAATGGGTACTTATCTAGGGATCCCGGAAGACATAAGTGGCTCCAAGTGCAAACTTTTTGCGTTTCTAAAGGATAAGGTGATCCATAGAGTGAATGGATGGACAGGTAGATGGCTCTCAAAAGGAGGAAAGGAAGTGTTGATTAAATCCATTCTGCTAGCTCTCCCGACATACGTTATGTCTACTTTCCTACTCCATTTGGAGATATGTGAAAAATTGGCAAGTGCCATTGTTAAATTCTGGTTGAGTTCAAACCCACCAAAGAGAGGAATACACTGGGTGAAATGGGAGAAAGTCTGTTTACCAAGGGAAGAGGATGGGATTGGTTTCCGTATGATCCATGAGTTCAATTTGGCTTTATTGGCAAAACAATTATGGAGACTAGTTCAATTTCCCGACTCTTTGGTGGCTCGGGTTTTAAGGGGAAGATACTATAGAATGAGTTCACCACTAAGAGTAAACTCTGCTAACAGTCCATCGTATGTGTGGTCTAGCATTTCTGCTGCGCGAAAGTTGCTTTTAACGGGAATCAGACAGAAGATACATTCAGGCTATGAAGTCAAGGTGTGGGAGGATCCATGGATTCCAACGACCCCTGCGAGACCAGCTCTCCCTATAGCGCCGGTAATGCATCCTAATATGAGAGTTAGTGACTTCATTAATCCGGTAACGAAAGAGTGGGATGTTGGACTTTTGGAGAATTATGTCAATCCGGAGGACATACCACTTATAAGAAGCTTGGCCACAAGTTCAGCTCATCGTCGAGACACATTCTGTTGGAATTACACAAGGAATGGCCAATACACGGTTAAATTTGGATATTGGGTAGCTCAGAATGTTTTAAAAAACAGAGGAGGAGAAGGAAGTCCTAGAATCGAGTATTACAAAGCTTCAAGCCTTCGCTTGGAAGTTAAAGGCACCTTCGAAGATATGTCATCTTATATGGCAGTTGTTAACTGGTCATGTGGCAGTAACGAGGAACTTAGCAAGACGTAATATAAGGTGTGATAACTACTGCCCGAGATGTGGAGAGCTAGAAGAATCTGTAACCCATGCTATATTCGAGTGTCCGCCAGCTCTACAAGTCTGGTCCTTATCATCAACTCCGTCAAGCCCATGCTTATTTCCAGTACCAAGCGTTTACGCAAACATGGATTACCTATTCTGGAGGAAGAACATCATTATCGAGCCGGAACAGGACAGGGATCCTTATCCCTGGATAATTTGGTACATTTGGAAGGCTAGGAATGACAAACTTTTCAGGGGGATAGACAGAGATCCTTTGGAGCTAGTTCGATATGCAGAAAGTGAATGTCAAGCCTGGTTTAATACGAATGAAGTGGTACAACCTGTGGTACAAGAAATCTTTTCTAAGGAGCCCCAAGTCATAAGCTTGGGTAATATTTTCTTGCTAGATGGATCTTGGACAGCCTCGGCTCCGTTTAGAGGATGTGGATGGGTCTGGTGGGACAGTGGAGGAAACATTCAATTGCTGGGGACAAGAAATTTCAATCGACGGGAATCAGCTTTGCATTCGGAAGTAGAAGCTCTGCGGTGGGCAATGGAGAACATGCTTCAACACTCAACTTGCCAGAGCTTTGGGACAGACTGCAAGGAGCTGATAGCAATGATAAAGGAACCTCATGCCTAGCCTAGCTTTGCGACGGAATTGGAAAGGATAGAGACGCTGATGATTTGCTTTTCGGATTTCAACATCATTCATTTTCCACGAGCGCGCAACCAGTTTTCAGAATTTTTAGCTAAGAGTGCTAGATTTTTCCATAGGAAGTTACATTTTTGTTCTATTCCGGTCTGGTTACCCACTCCACCTCAAGCTTGAGTAATAGAATGACCGTTTGACGTAAAAAAAAAAAAAAGACATGTGGAGAGTAAATATGTATTAACGCTGGTTTTACTGTTTTCTTTTTCTTTATTATATTATTTACTCTAATATTTTTACTCTCATTCTCTCTATAATTATTACTCTCAGTTGCGTTCTTACTTACCAATCACACTCAGAGTTCGACACCATTGTGACACAGATATATAGTTCGACACCATTGTGACACACATATATATATCTTTTTTTTTAACAGGGGTTTGACACCGATTAAATTGAATATTGGGTCTGCCACTGTCCGGACTTATCTCAAAAAAGGATGTTGTGGTCTATGGATGCATTTACAGTGAGGATATTCAAATGAGGCGTGAAGCATGGCCTGGAGATGTTGTCTTTTCAAACAGGTGTACACATTGCTGAGACCTATAAGGTTATAACCCATTCAAACATTGCAGTGTTTAAGATATGGTAATTATATGATCAACATCGTTAGAGTATATAATACATGATAGTTGGTGATGGAGAGGGTTAAATTTGTTGACTAATGATTACCGAAAAAGAAATTGTTGACTAGTGATGAAAATGGTGGTGCTTTAAAATAAGTTGGAGTATTTCATTCCCAATTAAGAAACCTATTCACACCTCATAATTGATAAAGTTTACCCCAAAATATCGATTATTTTACATTTTTACTTGTTTAAAAACAATATATTAACTGTTTTACTAAAATGCGAGATATCAACAAATTTCATGATAACTGATAAGTATAAATTTAAGGAAAAATCTCTCAAAAACTCTTAAAATATACTTTTACTAAAAGAATATACAAAAAGTTACCAAAAGAAATTTTATTAAAGATTAGGGTAAGTCCGCGCTTCGCATGAGATTTTGTTTCATTATAATTTTTCTTAACATTTGTTTTAATGTAATGATTTTGTTTTTTACGTAGATCCTTATTTTAATTTTTTTTTAAATTATCTTTTTTCCTATTGTTGTTTTTTTTTGTCGTAAAAGATTCATCATCAGTTTCGTTATTTAAAGATTTTCGTTATTTAAAGTTCCGTTATTTTGAATAAGTTTTAATATAACTATTGTGATTATTAATGAAATTGTGTTTAATTTTTATTGTGTTGGCATAGATATTTTAACTTTTTTGTTTGTTATCAGGTTACTTTATATTATACTTTTGTTAGACTGTGAAAAAACATACTTCTATTTTCATATAATATTAAATTATAGCTGGAATTTTTTAGTACGTTATATTTTTACCTTTTTATCATTTATTTGAATAGAATAACTTTACATTTCTTGTTAAGAATAGTTACAAAACTATTTATTTTTTCTTATTATCTAAATGACAATTTCATAAATATTTAATTTGTTGTCAACTATTTAATATTAATTTGCATTATTTTTCTATAAAAACTTTCACTATTTGTTTTATTATTGTCATTATAAATTTTATATTTATTTTACTATTAAAAATATTCATGAAAATGTAATTATTTTTTTTATTTTTGATTAATTTTGAAAGCATGGAGATGTATTTTGAAAAAAACTCAAATCGATTGAATTTCACAAACAAATTGATAATTTCTTTCGATATGTTTATTTCTTTTTTTGTCAGCAACATAAGTAAAATCACGAAGATTCTGCAAACCACACTGGTAGCTCCGCATCCATATGAACGACTAGCAACGGTTATTTCCTTGCACTGCATGCGACGGTTGTTTCCTTTGAGTTCTGCGTCCGTGGTATGTGAATAATCTCTGAGTTGTTAAAACTTCTATTCAAAATTGTTATGTCTTCCAAATAGTTTACAAAGGCTGGCCACTTCTCTGGTTCCGAAACCATCTTCACCAACTGAGAACAATCCATTGCAAATGTAACCGAGAACTGTCTAAGATTCCTCATGCATTTCATTGCCCATATGAGAGCCTCTATCTCTGAGTGTAGTGGCGACTGACTTGCTCTTGTATTCCTTGCTCCCATTAGTCCGTCAAAACCTTCTAGGGTACTATATCATCCTTGTCCTGAATATAAATCCTGATTTTTTCCAAGATCCGTCCGTAAAACACCATCTACCTGGTATATTTGATATTAACGATGATCCATGTACTCGGATATGATCCATTCCTTGAGTCAGGGGGGTTTTGTGCTTCCGCCTAAAGTAACAATTATGTTTCTGCCAATTGGAGAGTATCTCTCGGGTCCATATCCAAATTATTAAACACTTTATTGTTTCTTCCTTTCCATATATACCATAGAATCCATGCAAAATGATAATCCTCCATATCCGGGGAGACTCTCCAAAACAAATGATCTATATTGGTAAAGAATGATTGAGTGGAAAATATATCCGGATTCGTTGGAATCCG
This sequence comes from Brassica oleracea var. oleracea, assembly GCF_000695525.1. Classification (NCBI taxonomy): domain Eukaryota; kingdom Viridiplantae; phylum Streptophyta; class Magnoliopsida; order Brassicales; family Brassicaceae; genus Brassica; species Brassica oleracea. The sequence continues at coordinate 25,096,842 of NC_027751.1, read as the reverse complement.
TGAAAGTGCCCAGACCTGATATAACGCATATTTTTGTAAGTTATATTTCCTATATTTTAAACCAATAAGATGTCAAGAAATATAATTGATGTTTTTGAAATTTATAATTTTTTATTATTAGTTGACAAAAAGTGCATTGGAAATATAAAAAAATACATATTTTTAAAACTAATTTTTCGTAGAATATGAATCTTTTTAAAACGGAGAGAGTACATTTTAATTAAAAATATGACCTAAAACGGAATACCTGATTCATTATAACAAAACATATTTTAAATTGGGTTCGCAATACCAAAATCTAATGCTAATTATTTCTAATTAGAAAAGATACATGATTGTTTGGATTTTGTATATGTTATTACATATTTTTTTGTCGACATGTATGTTATTACATTTAATATCCAAATACACTATATTACCCTAATAAATAGCTATGATTTGTGGCACAAAAGATACTGATTTATTTTAGAAAATTATTTTAACATTACCTTCATTAAATGTAATTCATTTACTATATATTACCAATTTATTATATATCATCACTACATCTAAATAATTTATTGCTATTTATTAATATTCTTTTGATTGTGCTTAAAACTAATTACTTATATATAAGCTGATAAGTATTACTCCATCCGTATCACTTTAAGTGGTGTTTAGAGAACAAATTTTTGTTTCAAAATATTCGATGTTCTCGTTATTCTAGATATATTTTAATATCATTTAAACTTTTTGAGCAATTACAAAATATTAATTTTTTGATTGATTGAATTAATTTTATTTAAAGATATTTTTATTTAACCAAGATAAATTGTATATAATTTTGTATTTTCTTAATCTATGTGTAAAAGTCTTAAAAAACAATTAAAATGATACGGAGAGAGTATTAAGCTATTACATTAATTTTCGTATAGCAATAATGATTATATGACAACTTAATATCAATCTCGTAATAGCTAACAAAACGGGGTACTTCAAGTAAATGTTAAGACGTAAATGACAGAAGGATAAAAAATGTGAAGACTATTTTTTTGTTTTTTTTTTTTTTTGAAACACAAAATGTGAAGACTATATTTTTAAAAAAATGTTCCTTAATATATATCGGCCATATTCGTTTTTTCATTAAAACACAGGCCCAAAAAGGACAAGTTACAAAAATCTGATTAGTCCATTTCTTTCCATATACATCCTTCGTTAACTTAATCCCACTAACCGCACCGGCAATTCTACGAACGATCATAGTTCTGTCGTTGGACATATCATATGTCCGCTTAGCTCCTCCTTGTTGAGAAGAAGGCATTAGATGATGAGATGGATTGTTAATAAGAGAGTGAGGCTTAGGAGAGCAATGGGTTGGTGGAATGAGTTTGGGAGAGGCTAGGCCGTACCATGGCCGTACAGGCCGTACCATGGCCGTACAAGAGGAACTCGACCAAGATCACTCATTAAGGGAAGTTACTACACTCGGTTAACTTAAGAGGTAAAGGAGAAGTCTTACTAACCCTTTACTGATGTTACCGTGTGGAGAGGATAAGGGAAGAGCTTATGACAGGCTGTCAGGAGCTGTGTAAAGGTAAATGTGCTTTACACACAAGGAAGAGCTTAGTTGGACAGTTTGAATTAAAGTAGAATCTTATCCTATGTAATAGTGTGCTTTCTGAAACCCTTAACCCACGAGCTGCCTCTCTATATATTGTAACATCTGGTCATTAATAATACTTAGACAGTTCTAAACAATCTCTCTCTATACTCATTTCATTATGATTCTCCATTAGTCTCTAATCTGTCTCTTAATCTCTTATTCTCTTCTATAATCCTTTCTAAACTCAGATAATCATTTACATCCTTAAATCTCATATGGTATCAGAGCCAGGTTGATTAAAATCTGAGTTCGTGAGTGACTCTCTTAAAGGATTCAAGTTTGAAACTTTAAGAGAACAAGTGAGTGTGTTTGAGAGTTTCTTGAGAGTTCAAAAGCTCAAGGTACTTTGCGTGTGTCTTGGTGATCCGTGGGAGGTTCATTTGAAGACTCAAGGGTAAATCTGTGTTCTAGAGGGCAGTGTGGGTTCTCAGTACAAGATCTAGTAGTTTGTTCAAGCTGTAGACGTCAAGCTGTTCAAAATGGAAAGTGTTATGAAGATGAAGGTCGCGGTGACATTCAAAGGAAGCAACTACCTAGTCTGGTCTAGGATGGTGAAGACTGCTGTGGGAAGCAAGGGTTTGTGGAAGCATATCACAGCTGGTGAAGCTCCAAGGGCGATTACTCAAGAGGGTGACGCAGAGAGCTCCGAGGAGAGTGTTGTGGAGAAGTGGCAACAAGAAGACATGATGGTGATGTCAGTTCTTCATGCCTCGTTGGAACCGGCTATCCTAGATGCTTATAGCTACTGTGAGACAGCCAAGGAGCTGTGGGACACTCTGAAGAAGGTGTATGGAAATGTTTCTAACCTGAACCGAGTGTTTGAAGTCAAGAAGGCAATCAACGAGTTAACCCAAGATGACATGGAGTTTACAAAGCATTTGGGGAGGTTCAGGACACTGTGGTCTGAGCTGGAGATGTTGAGGCCAAGCACAGTTGATCCAGAGCTTCTAAATGAGAGGCGTGAGCAGGACAAGGTCTTTGGGTTGCTGCTCACATTGAATGCAAGCTACAATGGTCTCATTCAGCACATGCTAAGGTCCGAGAAATTACCTGACCTTGAGGAGGTGTGTGCTCAGATACAAAGGGAGCAGGGCTCAATGGGCTTGTTTGGAGGCAAGGGAGACTTATCTCTTGCAAATGCTGTGCAATCTGACCGTGAAGAACCTCCTCAAGCCAACAAAGCTGGCTACAACAAGTATGAGAAGTTCAATGGGAATTGTGATCATTGCAAGAGGTATGGGCACAAGAAGATTCAGTGCTGGATACTCCATCCCCACTTGAAGCCGGCTAAGTTCATAAAGGAGAAAGAGGCAAGAGCTCACATGACTGAAGGATCAAGTGGAGCAGGGCCATCCAACCGAGGAACTGAAGTGGAGAACCGTGAAGGAAATGGAAAAGCTTTGGTGACCTATACTGGAGCCATCAACCCCCGAGGCAATGATCAAGACTTCATCAGGAGGTCCGAGATGGATGCACTCATCAAAATGCTCAAGGATAATGGTAACATTCATGGGTATTCATTTGGTGCTTCTATGATTGCTAGGACTATAGAAATGACTCACAGTAAGGCTGAGATTGCTAGGAATGATAGTAAGGCTGGAATTGAGCAGTGCATTGATAGAAATGCTAAGATGAATGCATATAGATCAAAATGTATCTGCCATCATGCTAGCAATGCATCCAAACCATTGATTATAGATTCAGGTGCATCTCATCATATGATTAGTGACACCAACCTGAATAAAGACATAGAACCTACTAATGGATGTGTGATGATTGCAAATGGATTATCTCAGTATGGAATTCTTCATCAAACAAGCTGTCCCTACACTCCACAACAGAATGGTGTGGCTGAGAGGAAGAATAGGCACCTTATGGAAGTTGCAAGATCAATGATGTTTCAAGCTAATGTACCTAAGAAGTTTTGGAGTGATGCAGTAGCCACGGCCTGCTATCTAATCAACAGGACTCCCACACTGATCCTGAAAGGACAGTCACCATTTGAGGTTCTCAACAAACATAAACCCTCATTAGAACATATAAGGATCTTTGGGTGTTTATGTTATGTTTTGATACCCGGGGAGTTGAGAAACAAGCTTGCAGCTAGGAGTACAAAGGCAATGTTTATTGGCTACTCTACAACTCAAAAGGGATACAAGTGTTATGATCCAGACACAAGAAGGGTGCTGGTATCAAGGGATGTGAAGTTTGTTGAAGAGAGAGGATACTATGAGGAGCAAAACAAAGAAGACTTGAAAGATCTTACCTCGGAGAGAGCCACTACCTTGCGGATCATCTTAGAAAGTATTGGGATCAAGGTGAGACAAGATCAGCAAGGACCTGGCAGTAACCCAGGATCTCAACCACCGAATGGTGGAAGTTCAGCAACTCCCACTTCTGATCATGGGGGGGAAAGGAGTGAACCAGAGACAACTCAAGAGAGTAGTGGAGTATCTGGTACACATGATCAAGATGTGGAAGTAAGTGAACAGCAAGATGGAGCTGAAGAAAGTCAGCTAGGAGAAGAAGAGGCAGTTGAAGTGCCTACTTCTGTACCACAAGAAAGTGGAGAAGAATCACAAGTGGAAGTGGAACAACCGGAACCAGCATTGAGAAGAAGCACACGGATTAGGAGAGATGCTTCCAGCTGGGTAAGCACGAGAGTGCACTACAATGCCCAGGCTGTGGAGCATCCTTCTCAAGCTGTGTGTTCCTTTGCTCAATACCCTAAAGAACATTTTGCTTTCATGGTAAACTTGGATGAGAACTATATTCCAAGAAGCTATGAAGAGGCAATGATGGATAAAGAGTGGAAGGAATCAGTTGGAGCTGAGGCAGGAGCTATGATCAAGAATGATACATGGTATGAGAGTGAGTTACCAAAAGGAAAAAAGGCAGTTACTAGTAGATGGATCTTCACAATCAAGTAT
>NC_027751.1:25088072-25091271 GCF_000695525.1 Brassica oleracea var. oleracea | reverse complement strand
ATCCTAGGAGTCATCCTGCCATGCTACACTCGGAGTGAAGATCAGTTGGCTGATGTGTTCACTAAGGCTGCGAGACACAAGACTATGGAGTCCATTCACATTAGATTGGGACTCATAGATCTTGGGAAGAGAAGGAGCTGATCCCCTAAGTCATGAGGTCTTTACTCTTTTTCCCTCATCAAAGTTTTGTCCCAATGGGTTTTCTTTGGTGAGGTTTTTAATGAGGAAGATCTCATGGCTATCCAAGCTTAGGCTTTCACAAAGCTAAGCTTGAGGGGGAGTGTTGAGATGAAGAGTGTCAAGTGAAGAATGGAGATGAGGGTTGAGTAGAATGAAGAAGAGGAAGGATAGGAAGGTTTGGGAGCTTTGGGATCAGCCTGTCCGTACAAGGCCGTACATGGCCGTACATGACAGGACAGGCCGTACAAGATAGGTGTTGAGAAGAAGGCATTAGATGATGAGATGGATTGTTAATAAGAGAGTGAGGCTTAGGAGAGCAATGGGTTGGTGGAATGAGTTTGGGAGAGGCTAGGCCGTACCATGGCCGTACAGGCCGTACCATGGCCGTACAAGAGGAACTCGACCAAGATCACTCATTAAGGGAAGTTACTACACTCGGTTAACTTAAGAGGTAAAGGAGAAGTCTTACTAACCCTTTACTGATGTTACCTGTGGAGAGGATAAGGGAAGAGCTTATGACAGGCTGTCAGGAGCTGTGTAAAGGTAAAGGTGCTTTACACACAAGGAAGAGCTTAATTGGACAGTTTGAATTAAAGTAGAATCTTATCCTATGTAATAGTGTGCTTTCTGAAACCCTTAACCCACGAGCTGCCTCTCTATATATTGTAACATCTGGTCCTTAATAATACTTAGACAGTTCAGACTATCCTTTGCCTCCATGGCTTACTCTTAGTCTCTTACTCTTAACTCGTTCTCTACCCTTAGTTTCTCTCTAGTCTCTTTCAAATCTATTCTAAACACTCAGATTACTCTTCATTACTCTAAACTTTCACTCCTTTTTTTTTTTTTTTTTTGAATGAATGTTAAATTTTATTCACAAAAAAAATCTTTTTACATGAAAGTATAACCATTTCCAAAAGAAACTACTACTTCTCAATACCTATCTCAAGAGAAAACACCAAATGTGAAATAGAAATTCTATATTCTAGTACCAAACCAATATTGGAGTCCCTGAGCCATGCCTTTTCCCTTCTGCATTTCATACTGAGCTTATTTCTTATCACCTTATCAACAAGCTTCTGCGGGATTATAATGGATGTGAGAACCAAAATTCGCACTGTCGATTTCCGTTTAAATAAAGAAACTAGAAAAACTCTAATTTCCCAGAGGTCCTGAATATCTGCTAATACCACACGCCAAGCAATCAGAACACGAAACGAGAACAATAATAAAATAAGAAATCGAAAAAGAGAGCAAGATGGTTCTTATTCCGAATCTGCGTTTGAGCGTTTACAACAAGGTAAGTGCCTGGGCTACGAGAGCTGTCGGCGAGATTCCTAGTTCTAAAACCCTAAGACGGCAAAAACCTAATTGAGTCGCAGCACGAATAACAAAAACGGAAAATTGCCTAAAATTGCTCTAAGTGCTAAGTTTGCTGTGAAAAGTTCTCCTCATGCCTCTCGCCTAGGACCTCTTATATAATGGCTCCAAGGTCGGTTTACCCTTTTCCTCTTCTCCCCGTAAGCCGCCATAGCATAAAAATGGAGATATTCCATTTTTCCGATCTTCGTAATTATCTTCAAAATTTCGTATTTATCCGCGGAAACTTGACATTTATCTTTCCTTGCGAACCAAGCGTAAACCGTCATGACCAAGCGTAAACCGACATGCGGTTTACGGGCTGTTGGTTAAGAAATCGTAAGTTGGGCCTCGAGTCATGTCTTAGGTCCCTTTAGGCCGTCTTCCGACTCGAAGCGTTTATTACGACATCTTTCGATAAAGAATGAACTTTCCGCGGTTTTTACGGTAAAGTTTGATTGATAACTTAGAAATGGCGGGGAACGTGAGATGGGTTCGCTACGGTATTCGGGAGATAGCATCGAAGGGTAGACGAGAATGCATGGACTGATGTCGTGTCGACGTTTCAGAAGAGCTCGGTCGCTACGTAGCGACCGAACGTAGCAACCGAGCTTTTGCGCTGGTTGCTACGCGGCAATCTTGTTCGAGTCTCTCTCCCATTTTTCGTGAATGTGTTTTCTCCGCAAGATTCTTCGTAAAAATAAATCTTTTTCTAAGATTTATTTTTCGTAAAAACGTTCATGCCGATTTTTACGGACTTTCAGACATTGATTCCGTCGTGACCGATTTTGACCCCAACAGTTAGCCCCCAAGCTCGTTAGAACCATGAGCTTCTAGCGTGAGGTTTTAGCGAGTGGCTTAGCAAGTTAGGGGAGTTAGGCGGAATTAATAGTCAAAAAGGTCTGTGGTAAGTGGTCTTCTCGCTCTTCTGAAAGTAGAAAGCGATAAGATTGGGGTTGCGCCTTATGACGGCTGCCTACGTACCCTTGTTGAAGGGATCAAGCCTTTCGTAGTTCGTCTTGGAGTTAATGTTCTTATGACTTGCTTTCCAGTGAGACCTTTACGGTCTAGTCTTTATGTAGCGGTTATCAGGCGTGTTGCTGCCGATGGCATTTTATATGGGTGTAGAAGGAAGACTACGAGTTGTCATCTCGTAATCTAACTCTGTGTGAACTGCTATATTCGTGATCTGTTTCGAGAGTTTTCTGCAGTGTGTAAATCTTGCGGGATTTCTGAAGACGCTCGAATATTGGCAAAGAGACAAATTTTGGGATCTCGTATCAAGGTTTTTGATACTATGCCTAGAGATGTTAGAGACCAGTGCGCTGGGTTTAGGGCAAGACCTAGGTTTACTCCTGGTTTTAGAGGGTGCGATGACTAATTCGACTTACGTATCCCATTTCAGTTTCATCCTGATTCCATACCGATTTAAAGTCCGCGATAGGTTCTCGGCTTATACGACTTGTATGGTTGGAACCGAGCATCTCTCCAAGGACAATTTTTAAGCCTCTTGGAAGTGCTGACCAAAAGTTTTGGGTTTCTTTTATAGCGCTATTATCCTTGTGTCGGATGTACGAGAGTCATCTCTACGAGATGGCTAAGTCTGTTTAGGACGTTAAGAGTTTGTTGTGATCAGCAACAAACTTAATGGTTAAAATTA
>NC_027751.1:25086342-25087990 GCF_000695525.1 Brassica oleracea var. oleracea | reverse complement strand
TTATCGAGGAAGGAAATTTCGTCGAAGAACAAATCTTCAGGCGTCTGTGACGTCTCCCGAGGCTGAAAATTTGTTATTCTTTCGTATGCCGCATTTCGTGCTTGAAATGTTCGCGGGCTTGAAGATGTTTTGCGATGTTGCAAGGGTTTAGTCTTAGCCCTGCGTTTGAGAAACGTTCTTGTTTGACTACGGATGTTCGCAGCCACAATTGTTGTTCCTGTTTGGATGCTAATAATTTGATTTGCGATCGAGGAATTAGGACTGTGGTGTCGCGTAAATTTTTCCAAGGGAAGAAGCGTTTTCCTTCATAGTGCTTTGTGAAGTGTTGGCTTTCCGAGATCTATTTCGTGCATTTTTGAGGATGTTTCGTATAGCTCTAGAAGCTTTGTTACGAATTTTTCCTTACATGCCGCGTATTATGGGTAAAACGTTGCGGGCTTAAAGTGCATTGTGGAGCGTATGAACTCGGTCAATTTTTGAAAAGTTTAGATCTTCCTTTAATTATTTGGTTGTTAGGACTGAGTTTCGTTACGAAGAATTTATCATATGACTTCCGACTGTAGGCTATATGATAATTATTCTCTTAATAGTCACACGACGTTTTTAGACAAATCGTAGATTGTCGTTTAGCCGTTAAGTGATGGAGCTATGGTTTCTCAAATAGTTTGGCCTGGCATGAGGGATGTGTTCACTCAGATAGCCAAGGATGTTGTAGGTCAAGGATTAGACCATGGTACTTTAACATTTAAGGTCATGTTAGTTTACGATCGTCCTTAAAGGGGATGGCAAATATTGGTTTGGACCTTTAGTGGAAGGCGTAATTGACCGAGGGCCAAAGAGCGCTTGTCGAGATTGATAGGCCAAGTTTGGTGGGGTTATCCATGCTAATATGGCCGATAGTCGTAGAAAACGATTCTCCGCTCTAGGTTTCAGTTATACGACGAATATTTCGTATAATGTGACCTATAATCTTATGAAAATCGAACTTGGTACAACGGAAACTGAAAGAAATGCTTTGGTGATTGAAGATTTCTTGTAGAAATTTTTAGACGAAACTGGCTTTCTAAAACTGGAAAGGGCTTCAATACTTTGGCTATAATCGTCGAGTTTCAGTTTGATATTGGTATATGTTTTCTGTATGCATGATTGCGACAAGAAATGATGTATAGTCTTTGAGATTATGTTCATGATCGTCTGGATATGTTGCTAGCGTTTGGACAAATTTTAGATTGTTGTTTGCTTTTTTGGGACGATTTATGGAGGCATCGTATTGCCTAAATGTTTTTCTCCCTATTGTTGCGAGAGTTTGCTTTGACGAAAGTGTTTTCTTAATGACAAGGCAAAAGTTTTTGAAGTTTGGGAGTATACGAGTATAGTATACGTACCTACTCCCTTTTTTTTTTTTACGAAAGAAAATAGTTGAACCGATACTTTGAAGGGTTGTGTACGTTTCTTCTTCTAAGGTTTGAAATGATCAATAATCCCGGACGATTTAAAGACGACGCTTGGACTGTGATTTGGTTTGTTTCTACTTTGACGACTTGGAATATGTCGGTTCTGAGAAAATTGCTAGAAACGAATCGGTTTTAAGACGACGTTCATGTCTCTAGTTTTTTCTCTCTTTAGGAAGCGAGCTTGATATGCGTAA
>NC_027751.1:25076495-25085981 GCF_000695525.1 Brassica oleracea var. oleracea | reverse complement strand
TAAAAAGGTTCAACGTAATCGTATAGTTGAGGCGGCTAAGGTGTTAACTTAACCATTGCCGTTTTTATACGATTAATCTGAATCCAAGCGAGAAAACAAGTCTTTGCGGTTTTTTTTAACGTAAAGTTTCAATAGTAACTCCAATCAAGACGAAACAAGAGACGTTTCGATCGAGATTTGAAGGAGAACACAAAGATGGAGGTAAGGGCGAGTAGGAGCAAGCGAAGGAGTTTGGACGAGTCCTACTTGTTTTTGTCGTAAAATCTCAACGGAAACTTTGATTGAGACGAAACGAAAAGCGTTTCGATGGGGATTCAAAAGAGAACCTAAAGGAGGATCTTTCTGAGGCCTGACAGGTTGCTATGTAGTGTGTTAAGGTCTGACAGGTCGCTACGTAGCGAGTGGAAGCAAGCCAAGAAGAGTCCTACTTGTTTTCGTCGTAAAATCTCAACGGAAACTCCGATTGAGACGAAACGAAAAGCGTTTCGATGAGGATTCAAAAAAGAACGCAAAGGAGGACCTTTCTGAGGCCTGACAGGTCGCTATATAGCTAGTGAAGGTCTGACAGGTCGCTACGTAGCGAGTGGAAGCCAGCCAAGAAGGGTCCTACTTGTTTTCGTCGTAAAATCTCAACGGAAACTCCGATTGAGACGAAACGAAAAGCGTTTCGATGAGGATTCAAACGAGAACACAAAGGAGGACCTTTCTGAGGCCTTGCAGGTCACTACATAGCGAGTGGAGAGTTGGCTTGAGCTCGGCTGTGCGTTCTTGGTCGCTACGTAGCGACCGAGCTGTGTGCATGTTCGGTCTCTACGTAGACCGAGCTGTGTGCGTTCTTGGTCGCTACGTAGCGACCGAGCTGTGTGCATGTTCGGTCTCTACGTAGACCGAGCTGTGTGCGTGCTCGGTCGCTACGTAGCGACCGAGCTGTGTGCATGTTCGGTCTCTACGTAGACCGAGCTGTGTGCGTTCTTGGTCGCTAGTTCTTGGTCGCTACGTAGCGACCGAACTGTGTGCGTGCTCAGTCGCTACGTAGCGACCGAGCCTTGTGCGTGCTCAGTCGCTACGTAGCGACCGAGCTTGGCTAGAGCTCGATCGCTACGTAGCGACCGAGCTGTGTAATCGATTTGCTGCGCTTCTTTTTTTTGCGATTAACCTAGGGGTTTTCTGTGGTTATTGGGAGAACAAGTTTTACCTTCCGAAAAGTTTTTGGAAAACGTGTTTTGGTAAAACCCTTACGCATTGAAACTTCTTTAGCTCGGAAATGAGCCAAACTTACGGGATTTGATAAAATTTATCATTTTCCTTTATGTTTAGACAGAGAAATAGCAAGCTCATTTCGTAGCACTTCCTGTTGGCGAAAAGTCGCGGCTAGGTTTTTTTTCAATTTTTTTTTATGCACTATGGAGTTTGCGTAATCGTTGGCCATATGCGCAGTGGCGGCCGGAGTTGTCTTACCAGCGATTTTGTCTTTCGTGTTTCCAGACATTGTTTTGATCAAGCGTTTTGTGGCTGAGAGTTAGATTGATCCGTAACCCCCCCTCCTTCTAGCGCCAAACTGTGGAAACCAAAATTCGCACTGCCGATTTTCGTTTGAATAAGGAAACTAGGAAAACCCTAATTTCCCAGAGGTCCCGGATATCTGCTAATACCACACGCCAAGCAATCAGAACACGAAACGAGAACAGTAATAAAATAAGAAATCGAAAAAGAGAGCAAGATAGTTCTTATTCCAAATCTGCGTTTGAGCGTTTACAACAAGGAAAGTGCTTGGGCTACGAGATCTGTCGGCGAGATTCCTAGTTCTAAAACCCTAAGACAGCAAAAACCTAATTGAGTCGCAGCTCGAATAACAAAAATGGAAAATTGCCTAAAATTGCTCTAAGTGCTAAGTTTGCTGTGAAAAGTCCTCCTCATGCCTCTCGCCTAGGACCCCTTATATACTGGCTCCAAGGTCGGTTTATGCTTTTCCTCTTCTGCCCTTAAGCCGCCATAGCATAAAAATGGAGATATTCCATTTTTTCCGATCTTCGTAATTATCTTCAAAGTTTCGTATTTATCCGCTGAAACTTGACATTTATCTTCCCTTGCGAACCAAGCGTAAACCGATCTGCGGTTTACGGGCTGTTGGTTAAGAAATCGTAAGTTGGGCCTCGAGTCATGTCAAAGGTCCCTTTAGGCGGTCGCGCTCGAGCTCGGTCGCTACGTAGCGACCGAGCGATCGCTCGAGCTCGGTCGCTACGTAGCGACCGAGCGATCGCTCGAGCTCGGTCGCTACGTAGCGACCGAGCGATCGCTCGAGCTCGGTCGCTACGTAGCGACCGAGCGATCGCTCGAGCTCGGTCGCTACGTAGCGACCGAGCGATCGCTCGAGCTCGGTCGCTGGAACATGTGTTCTGTTGCTACGTAGCGACCCTCTTCGAGCTCTTGTCCGATGACTCGTGTTTCTTCCGCCAAGCTTTTCGTAAAGAAGAATCTATTTCGAAGAAGTATTTGTCGAAGAAGGTTTCTACGTTTTCTTCTTCAGAGATTTTGACGTTAACTTCATTGCAACCGTTTTCGACCCCAACAGGCTTCGGTGAGAGCTCGGTCGCTACGTAGCGACCAGCTTTTACGCTGGTTGCTATCTTGTTCGAGTCTCTCTCCATTTTTCGTGAATGTGTTTTCTCCGCAAGATTCTTCGTAAAAATAAATCTTTTTCTAAGATTTATTTTTCGTAAAAACGTTCATGCCGATTTTTACGAACTTTCAGACATCGATTCCGTCGTGACCGATTTTGACCCCAGTAATGGGTGTGACCTTCTCACCATGCTTAATATTGTTTCTCTCCCTTCAAATCGCATAAACAGCAGCTTGGAAAGAATATCTCACTTAGAAAGTACTCATCACCCTTCTAGAGTTGTCTGTTATCAGAGACACAATATCAGCCCATACATTAGAGTGAGCACTTTGAAGAATTTCAAGAGTGAGATGCTCCCATAGCTGCAAAGAGTACACACATTCAAAGAATAAATGGTTTCTAATCTCTCCAACATTCTTACAAAGTACACATATTGTATCAACTCCAACACTCCATTTAGCAACTCTATCCATTGTGGTATGTCTATTTAACAGAGCCAGCCAAGTAATGAACGTGAACTTTGGCATCGCCTTAGAGAACCAAACGACTTTTGCCCAATGACATTGACCATAATTTTCTCAAAGCTGCAACCAAGTCTCGTGAGTTGAGAATTTCTCTTTAAAATCCAACTTCCCTTTCCACTTATTAACATCCTCCACATTATGTCTCATCTTCTCCTTTACCAGCCTCGGCTTCTCTTTCATTAAGAATCACATTTCTGTGCTTCCTTCTTCTCCTTACACACAAAACAGCTTCCTCTAAAGTGGCTTCTTTCCTCACGCCCATATCAATAACACCACGATCTCCCAACAGATCAAAAAGCATCCCCTTTTCAGACCACTTATCAAACAATACGAAGTAGAACACCCATTTCCCACTTCCTTAAGATAGAAATTTTTAGCAACAACTCTCAACTTCAATACCTTCCTCCACATCCAGGAACCAACTTGACTCTTAGACTTAACTTCCCAAAAGCTCCTCTTCTTAAGTAAATAGGACTTAATCCACTTTCCCCTAGAGCGAATAACCAGACAACAACCTCTAGATAAGTTTCAACTCATAGACCTTATTTACCTCTTTCAGACTTCTTATGCCCAAACCACCTTCACTTTTTGGTTTGCAAATTTCCTTCCACGCTAATTTTGCTCTTGTGGTCTTAAGCACAGGCCCCGACCAAAGAAAAGAAGCACAAAGTTGTTATGTCTCCTTCATACATTTGCTAGGAAGCCTGAAAACCGCCGCCCAAAAATTTACTATACTCATAAGCACAGCAGTGATCAACTGGAGCCGACCGGCGTAAGAGAGAAAACGACAAGTCCAGGTACTGATCTTGCTACGAACTCTCTCCACCAAAGGAACATAGTCTTGCTTACACATTTCTTTAGTCATCAACGGAAGCCCCAAGTAACGAACAGGGAGCTTACCTTCAGCAAGTGGGAAATTTCTCAAAATTCTGCTTCTTTCTTCCTCCACAATTCCTGCCATGTAAACAGTCGACTTCTCAATGCTAATGTTCAGACCGGACCACTTAGAAAACTCCCCAAACACTGATAGAGCTCCTTCGATAGAAATTTTTGTACCTTCTACGAAAACCATTAGGTCATCTGCAAAGCAAAGGTGGGTTAGGGAGAGGGCTTGGCAGCGTGGATGAAACTTGAACCTCTTCTCCCTCACAGCTTTGTCAATCTTGTGAGATAAAACATTCATACACAAGATGAACAGATAGGGCGAGAGTGAGCAACCCTGCCTCAACCCTCTAACACTTTGGAAATATCCCGCCAACTCCCCATTAACTTGTACAGAAAACGAAGGAGTAGTAATGCATAGTTTGATCCACCTTATAAACTTTCCAGGAACTCCTAATGCCTCAAGAATCCGCAATACAAAATCCCACTGTACTGAGTCGAACGCCTTTGAGATGTCTATCTTCATCACACATCTAGGCGAGACATCATCTTTATGATAATCCTTAACTAGCTCAGACGCCAGTAGCACATTCTCCATAAGGAGCCTACCTTTTACGAAAGCAGATTGGCTTAGCTCCTTCAGTAATCACCGGTGTAATCCAACGTCATTCACTGCAATCTGATCTATTGTGTCAGTGGAGACTTTGACCAAGCCTGAAATCAATTTGAATACATCTAAGAACCACCACATTTGATCTGCTGAATAATGGATCGTGGTTGTAGTGGATCGTAACATCTAAGAAGTCGTTAATGGCGTTGAATCAGTGCATATTATAATGGCTTGGATGTGAAGAATCGATAAGGAAACGACATGAACAGACACGAAAGCACATATTACTCACGAAGCCTCACTTCACACGTTCTTTAAGAACCTCCATTGTTGGTAGACGAAACCAGATATTGGAGGAGCCACAAAAAAAGCTTGATAAAATACGATATTATTGGATTGGATGTGACAAAATAAATTGAAACACTTTGAAACACAATCCAAACTCGAATTTTCTCGAAAAACCTAATTTTCGAAAAGTATTCAAATTTTCAATCAAATGTATACGCAGAAACCTCAAGATGATTAGAAAACAAAATCAGAGGTGAACAGATGAAAGCGTCCTTGATCTACAGTTGAATGCCATCTGGAAGACCAAAAGATTCCATCAATGGAACAGAGGGGGACGCTGGAGTTGAAGAAGTACACGGGAAGAGAAAGATGAACCCTAAACTCACCTGACGAAGACGATACGCGTTTGGTCGGTTCCGGGTTCGATCAGCATAAAGAATCATAAAGCCCAAACACGAAGCCCACAAATATTAAGCACAACAGTTAATGAAACGCAGCGTAATTTGAGAAAGTACATGTGTTGCTCCCAGAATGAACGATTTTATGACGTGGCAGCACATGAAAGAAGTAAACGCTTGTTTTCATATATAGATGTTAATATCATAACAAACTGTAGTTCAAGTTAACTCCGGTAGTGCACACACAAAACAAAGTTAACTCTGATAGTGCACACATAAATGAAACGCTAGGTTTGGTCCGCGCTATGCACGGGATACTAATCTTAGTATCATAACAAACTGTAGTTTAAGTTTAACTCCGGTAGTACACACAAAAAAAAAAAAAGTTAACTCATGTTTACTAAAATGTGGAACTCGATTACCAAAACTATGCAACAGCAGTTCAATCCCCTAGACTATATTTGCGAAGTGATTTTTTTTAATTTGCTTAGGTGTCATCTTCATAAACACTTTCACCAAAAAAATCATGACATGGCACAATTAGATATATGACATGGCTTATAAAAAAGATGACATGGCTAATTGAAAACTTAAAACCATAACATTATTTCTAGGAGATATATATATATATATATATATATATGAGTCTTACACAAAACGTATTACATCGATTGCGAAAGAACTTCATAACTTTACCTAGCTAAACTTATTATATCGTCCCGTGATAACATGCATCCGTCCACATATGTCTTCTATTCAAAAAAATGTATTTCATAATCCTTCTTTCCGTTAGTTTTTTGTATACTAAGTTTGACCATATTTTGTTTTTTTTATGCAGGATTTGTACACATGGAAGTATGAGTCATCTTCAAGGCATAAGACTGTCACGTATTTGGTGAATGGTGTAAGTGATTTTTTTTTTTCATGTAACTTGATGGTGTAAGTGATTTTTCTTTGTTATTTTACTGTAATTTACTTTTCTGTACATCTTTTCTTTTCTTTTTCTGGTCAAACGCTTTTTTGTACCTCTAAAATCTAACCTATTTGATAAAATATGTTTCAGGCCTCCAACAAAATTGATGATTTTAGCAAGACTAAAGTCGATGTATGTATGAATATAACACCATGATGATGACATTTACAGTTAGAAAAAAACACAGTCAAATTTCTTCATGAGCAAGTTAAATCCAAGTTTACGGTTTGCATCGAAAATAATAACTTAAGTCATGAAAGTGTAAAACTCAAGTCTTCGGATTGGTGTGCCAAGAATATTTTTTTGTTAGATCCGAAAGCTAAAGCGTGGAAACCAGAATTTGAGATATGAAGAATATTATCAATTGTATGCTTTTATTGATTTCTTTATTCAGTTCTTTTAGCATTTATTTTAACTATAAAACCTTAAAAAAATGGATCACGTAACAATTCATTGTTTCTACCATTTTTTTTATTGCAAATTGATACCATGTTTACAAATCATGACGTAAGTAATCTATGAATATATTATTTACAAGACAATTTGCCTTTCCTACGTCCGTATTTTTCTCATTAATGATTGACAATGAATGGAATGAAATCATGATTAACAATATATTTTGTTTTCACATACCAATTATTAAATAGACAACTTAATCTATGAATATTAATGAGTTTTCATAATACCAAGTAACATAAATTTCGGATTGCATAGACTAAAGATAGATTGCCTTTTCAAAAACATTAGTTATATTGTAGTGATAAAGGAAGGAAATCAATATGAAAAATATATGATTCATGTATTCAATGACGTGAATGAATATCATTCACAATATGTTAGTTGACAAAATTTTAACTTTGCAATCATTTTTTAACAAAGCTTTACGCTATGTCTGACACACCTAAAAATTTAATCAAAAGAAATTGAAAAAAAAATTAATCTAAAATTATGATTTTAAATATATGCATATATATATTCTCAAATATTATTTAAAATAAAAAAAATATTTTTCTCTGAATTGTATGCTTAATTAAAGCAAATTTATATTAAATATTGGTCAAAATAATAAAATATATAATATTAATAAATTTCATTTTAAAATATAATTTAAATTTTAAAAAATTTATCACACACCTGGTTACCTTATGTTTTATGTGCATCCTAATTTTTTCCAAGAATATTTTTCTATTCAAACTCTCCCTGTAAGTAAGCGATCAATAGAAAATTATCTTTTATATTGACTGAAAATTTAAAAATATTTAATTTACTCTACATTGAAAATAATATTAACTTCACTGCTAATGTTTTGTTATTCTTATTAGAGAGCATCTGTTTAGATTACTATTAAAAATACTTTCATGTATATGTAGTTTTTTTTAAATTTTGATCCAAATATACATAACATTTTCCAAATAGTATATTTCTTGTCTCCATGAGCTCGTATTGCTTTCTCTCCAGCTCATGAGGACACACTCCTTGTTCCTCCAATGCCCTGAGTACATATGTCTGAACCCTGCTGTAACCCGTTTAACAATAACAGTTCCACTATAGAAGACGATATGTTCAGAGACTATATATGCGGTGACCGTAGGAGATGGATTACATCCCTCCACAAGGCCCATCGAATAACAGGCCCTAATCTAGCAAGTCGGATCGATTTGGTCTGTTTGGTGGCTAAACCTATCGGCTTGACCTTAGAGTATTTTTAGCCGGTCGAGTAAGTCGGCTAAAAATGCCCGGCTTAGAGGGAACCTTGTTCAGGCCCGTATACTCGGCCTCAGACATCAAGGCCCAAAGGGGCACGAAACTAGGGCATCAGGAGCGGGAGTCCTATAAGAAGGGAAAAAGAAGCAACAAGAAGGGGACTTTTCGGACCATTGAAGACACTGAGCGGCTAGATCTAGGGTTTTAGGTTATCTCTTTGATCTTGTTACTCTTCGATCTTGTGGCTCTTGAATCTTCTTGTCACTCTTGTAACCCTTCAAACCAGATCTAAATAAAACGTCTTTAGCCATCCCATTTCTGACTTCTTCCATCTTAGTCGACTGAATCTTATTCAAACAGTGACTTTCCACCAAGAAGCTTCAGCCTCTGTCACATGAAGCCTTGTCTTAGCCTCTTCCAATGCAATCTGCATCTCTTTTATCTCCTATTTTTGTCTTGTCACCATGAGCTCGTGTAGCCTTCTCTCCAGCTCATAAGGTCATACTCCTTGTTGTTTCTCAAATGGTCCTGAACACATGTGTCTAAACATAGTTTCTTCTAAATCTTTACTCTTCTCTGAAACTTCATGTAAACGCTACTGCCAACTGTTCGTCGAAACTCTCCACGAGCAAGCCCTAACTTGGTTTTCCCAGTTAGAAGAAAACTCCATCGGAAGTTTCCGCGACTTGTCGGCAGCCTTTCTCAAGACTTACATTATGTTCACCAAGCACAGCGCTACTGCCTCTAGCTTGTGGAACCTCAACCAAACCAAAGACCAGAGCCTTCGCGACTACATGGATAAGTTCAAAGCCGTAGTCTCAAGGATTGAAATTCCTGACGGTATCGCCATCGACGCCTTGCGGAACACGTTGTGGCTTCGTTCTAAATTCCGAGAGGATTTATACCAAAACCCAACTACGTCGCTCCAGGACGCTATCGCGCGATCTGACAATTTCATTCGAATGGAAGAAGACACTAACGCCATTCTCAGCAAGAAGAACGCACCCAAAGCTCCAGCGGCTAAAAACGCCAACACGCGACAAGAACCGCGCCAGCATGCTCCACCCGACACAAACGGCCGCAAAGACGGATACATGTATGTCGTCAACGAGAACAACGTGCCGGTTTCAACTCTCGTAGTCCGCGGAGAGGGATGGAACAAGTGGGTAAGGGAGCTCGATTCGTCCGACAAACCAGTCGACGCCGTTTGCTCGACCCAGACTACAACAGCAGCAGGTTCAGCGGCAGTACCTTCCAGAGCCAACACGCGACAAGAACCGCGCCAGCATGCTCCAACCGACAAAAACGGCCGCAAAGACGGATACATGTATGTCGTCAATGAGAACAACGTGCCGGTTTCAACTCTCGTAGTCCGCGGAGAGAGATGGAACAAGTGGGTAGGGGAGCTCGATTCGTCCGACAAGCCAGTCGACGCCGTTTGCTCGACCCAGACTACAACAGCAGCAGGATCAGCGGCAGGACCTTCT
>NC_027751.1:25075305-25076220 GCF_000695525.1 Brassica oleracea var. oleracea | reverse complement strand
AGCTAACCGCAGACGCATTGAGGTCATACTTTCCCAGCAAAACTTGTCGTCGGACGATGAGAATGATGACACACATGTACTCGAAGATTTGAGAGATGTTCTGAAACGAAAGTTTGAATCCAAAAACAGCAACAGCTCCACGCGCAATGATCTCCGAACAACGTTGAATGCACGAAAGTCGCGGCGTATCTCGGCAGTTGACCCTGATCCCAAAGAACGCTCGAACGGCAACCTTAGGGATAAACTCAACGCAGGAGCATGCGATCTCCGCATCCGCCTCAATCGTTCTAAGCCCACTGACCTCCGGAGGCGTCTGGAGCAAACTAAGATGTCAAGCAACGACACTCCATCATCAAAAAATGACACCGACGTACCAACCGATTTACGCGCCTTCTTAGACTCCAAGCAGGTCCAAACGCGACGTCAACTAAATGTCATCATGGGCGGTTTTCCTCCTTGCGGCAACTCCGTTCGCTCCATCAAGGATTACCGTCGGCAGGTTGCGACTTCGGAGAGATGGCCGACTAGGCCGCCAAATCATCCTCCGATAACCTTTTCACCGGATGACGCTGAGGGGATTCACGTACCCCACAATGATCCTCTTCTTGTAGTTCTTGTAATTGGGGAGTACGACGTCACCAAGGTCCTCATCGATACAGGAAGTTCCGTCGACCTCATTTTCCGAGGAACCCTGCAGAAGATTGGAGTCGATCTCGACGACATCAAACCATCCTCCAGAACATTAACCGGCTTCAACGGATCCTCCGAAACAATACTGGGAACAATCCGCCTTCCGGTACCCGCATGTGGAGTTACTCGGACTGTCAAGTTTGCCGTCGTAAGCACGAAGGCCCCTTACCACGCCATACTCGGAACCCCCTGGATACACTCAATGCAGGCCATTCCATCTACTTA
>NC_027751.1:25071910-25073969 GCF_000695525.1 Brassica oleracea var. oleracea | reverse complement strand
CCGGACCAGAAACGCGATACCCAACTCTGGAGAAGATGGCACTGGCAGTCGTCGAAGCGACAAAAAAGCTTCGCCCCTACTTTCAGTCACATTCGGTTGAAGTATTAACCGACCAGCCCCTCCGAACGATACTTCAAAATACAAACAGGTCCGGAAGACTAACGAAGTGGGCTATCGAACTCGGTGAGCTTGATATCACTTATAAAAACAGAACCGCAGCGAAATATCAGGTCCTCGCAGACTTCTTAATCGAATTGTCCCCAGAGTTAGAGCAAGATCTCACGCTCCCAAACCCAAACTGGACACTGCATGTCGACGGATCTTCGACTAACAAGGGCACAGGTGCTGGAGTTCAACTGTAATCCCCGACCCGTGAACAGATCAGGCAGTCTTTTAGCTTTGGCTTTCCAGCCTCAAACAACGAAGCTGAATACGAATCTTTGATCACTGGACTCCGCTTAGCAAAAGCTGTCAAGGCCAAACGTTTAAGCGCCTACTGTGACTCGCAGTTAGTCGCCAGTCAGTTTAGCGGCGACCACGACGCCCGCAACAATCGGATGGATGCCTACCTCAAGATAGTACAGGGATTAGCCGCAGAGTTTGACTTCTTCAAACTCGTCAAAGTTCCCAGAGGAGAAAACGTCTGCGCCTACGCCCTTACAGCCCTTGGAAGCAAGCTCCATGACCAAGTTAAACGAACTATTCCAATACACCGCATTGAGAAGCCGAGCATCGATATCTCGACGGCCCAAACCGCCATCATAGCCCCAGTCACCGAAACCGACACTCTCGTTACTGATGAGTTCGGCCCAGACTGGCGAACTGAGTTTATCGACTACTCTCAAAGGGAGAACTTCCAACCGAGAAATGAGCAGCCCGCCGACTAAAAATGCGCAGTGCCCACTATGTCGTGCTAGACTACGAACTCCATCGATGGACTGCGAGTAAAGTACTACTCAAATGTATCCACGGCGAAGAAACGGTCAGGGGTATGGCTGAAACACACGAAGGCGCTGGAGGTAACCATTCGGACGGACGCGCATTAGCAATCAAAGTGAGAAGCCTGGGTTTTTTCTGGCCGACGATGAACGCAGATTGCGAGTCCTACGCCAGAAGCTGCGACAAGTGCCAACGGCACGCACCAAGCATCCATTGTCCAACTGAAATGTTACGAACGACAGTCGCACCGTACCCATTCATGCGATGGGCAATGAATATCATAGGACCTCTTCCATGCTCCCGCCAGCGGCGTTTCATTCTCGTCCTCACTGATTACTTCACCAAATTGATCGAAGCTGAAGCCAACGCTAAAGTCACCGACAAAGAAGTCCGCGGGTTCGTCTGGAAAAACATCATCTGTCGCCACGGTCTACCGTACGAGATCGTTACCGATCCCGCAGAAGTTAACGTTTCAAGCCTCCGACGCTCGAAAATGCCCCAGTATGTCGAACTCAACGAGGAGATGCTGCTTGACGCCCTCGATGAAATTGAAGAACGACGAGACCAAGCTTTGCTGTGAATCCAAAACTATCAACATCAGATAGAGAGTTACTACAACAAAAAATGTCTGAGTCAGACCCCTTGAACTCGGCGACTTCGTCATGCGCAAAGTGTTCGAGAACACTAAGGAGCTGAACGCCGGCAAGCTCGGCGCTAGGTGGGAAGGACCTTACAAAAGCATCAAAGTGGTGAAACCAGGAGTCTACCGACTTCAAACATCGAGTGCGGAGAAGAGGTGCCTAGAGCATGGAACTCAATGCATCTAAGACGCTTCTACTCTTAAAAAAAAAAAGAAAAAAGAAAACCGAGTAGATGCACCTCCGCGGTTAGTTCTACTCGACCGAGTAAATGCGCTTCCAACGGCCACTTTCACTCGGGAAAAACGAACTACGAATGGCTTGATCCTCAACCGAAGTACGTAGGCAGCCTTAACCGGTCCTGCTGTAACAAAACCAAAGTCAAAATCTTGTTCTTTGCCTCAACTTCTACTGAGTAGATACCTGTTATCAAACCCAACGGCTCCCGTGTCTACAGCAGGAGATACGCGGACACTATCGTT
>NC_027751.1:25070482-25071853 GCF_000695525.1 Brassica oleracea var. oleracea | reverse complement strand
ACTAAACGGAGTGAATCTTTAACCTTTCCTCGACTAAACGCGTAACAGACTAGCTACCCGATTACTCGATTGTCATTGAGGAAACGGACGAAAGAACCTTCCACTCTTAGATTCAGTCCCTTGTTTTCGAGATAGAACAATGCGCCTAGACGTCATCTCGATCGAAACACGACAAGAGCTGAATAAATCCCCCTAGCGGTTCGTTTCCTTATCTATTTGCAAAAACCAAAGGTCAGGAATCTATTGTTTCTAAGCGAACACATCGCGAGACACTAAAGATACTGACATTTACTTTAACAAAAAGTTTGCAAGTACAGATGAGAAACACAACAACCCACAAATTTAAAGTCCGCTTAAAACAGCGACTTGCCGATAAAATAAAAGTATGTATAATCGTACAACAACGGGGTCTATCAAGACCACAAACAAAAAAGAAGAGGAGAAAAGAACATAAGTGAAACATCAAGGCACAGAATCTTGATCGTCAGGACCTTTGGTAGCGGCAGCAGTCGGGTCCTCCACCCGAGTAGAAATAGGGGCAAGAGAGTCTACAACAGGAGGTAGAGGAATATTTGTATCCCCAGCTTCGTAAGTCGTCTCCTCCTCAGCGGGACGTGGCAGCGACGTCTCCTTGATTCCATCGTTTTCCTCCTCTTCATCCTCTCGTCCTTCGGGGGAAGAATCCAAGACAAGCACAGGATCCTCGACGCCCACGTTCTTGGTCTCTTCCTCTCGAACCAGAGTGTCTCCCATCTCGAGGTCGTCCTTTCCAGGAAACCCCTCCAGATTCTCATTCTCTGGGCGCTCGTCAAAACCACTTCCCATCGGTGACTTGACATGCTCAGTAGGGATAGACGTGACGTCAACCAGTGGCTCCTCTGATGGCTCCTCAACAACTTCGAGCGAGGTAACGAGCCGAGAAGCCGTCTCTGGCCCGATCAAATTTACGTTCGACCCATAGGGATCGAATGACGTTCTGAACCGGTCCGCGACGAAACGAGAAGGAAGGACCAGCGGAGAAAGTGTAAGGTCGCTATCAGACAGCGGCTCTACTCGGAGTTTCATAACCTCCACCTCGTAAAGTTTCTCCTGCTCAGCAAAGACATCGATCATTTCTTGGGGAATCTCCGTCGTCAGCGAAGACATCGATCATTTCTTGGGGGATCTCCGTCCCACTCGCCTTTATAACCTCGAGGCACTTCTTCGTTCCCGAAGCTTGACCATACAGGTTCTTCGCCTTCTCAAAAGCCTCCAGATGAGTAAAATGGTCGCGCACGCGATCAAAACGGCGACTTGCCTTCTCAGCCATAGCAGCCTCGACTCTCTCCCTCTCACGAGTAACCTCCAAACCCTGGGAGTCTCTCAAGCGTT
>NC_027751.1:25069743-25070397 GCF_000695525.1 Brassica oleracea var. oleracea | reverse complement strand
CCGTTTGCTCCAAATGACTTTTCTCTCGGACGAGCTCTTTCCTCGCCGCGCTGGAAGATTTAAGCTTGCCCTCCTGCTCTTTGAACTTCACTCGAAGAATCTCTTTCTCCTCCGCGGCCTTCTCGTTGGCCTTCTTATGCTCCGCCCTTACTCTCTCGATGACCTTCAACCTCGTCTGGGCAAGCTTCTCCGAACATCCCAACTGGATCATCGTCTGTTTCAGAGTACTATCGTATTTCTCAACGAGAAAGTTCGTACTCCCGTCACTCTGCAGAAACGACAAACACATACCACGTGAGACGAATGAACCCGACGAATCAAATGATGAGATAAAGTATGAAGGGTAGCGCAGTTACCCGAGCTCTCAAGGAAGCAGCGTCTATGTATTCAGTCTTGAAGTAAAGGTCGTCCAATTGTGGCATCTCCTTCGTCCCACCACGAATTTGGCGCGTCAGCTCCGCGCACCTAAGAGGATTAAGGATTAGGGGAGTCGTCTCATTGTAGGAAAACTCGACGCGATCGGGGAACTCGATCTTCCACCTCCTCACAGTAAAACCTTCTGAACGAGACCCTTTCCTCGCAGACGGATCAGGAATAGATCTCTCACTTGTAACAGGATCTCTGCCCCGCGCTGAGACCTCTCTCTCCTCAGGA
>NC_027751.1:25059702-25069354 GCF_000695525.1 Brassica oleracea var. oleracea | reverse complement strand
GAGGCAGGAGGCTCCGCCCCAACGTCTTTGTCGACTAAACCAGGAGCTCCTTCCTTGGAAGCTCGGCCTGCGTCAGAACTGGTCGACCCTTGCACATCGGCAGGAATTGACTTCTTAGAGAGCAATTGCAGCTTCCCCTTCAACAACGCACTCAAATCTGGCACTCCGTCCATCTTTCTAGCTTCGTCTAGAAGTTTCTGCTGTTTCCGAGAAAAAAGGGACAGACGCGACTTACGGGGCCCGAGTACAACAAAAAGTCTCGACTCCCAATCAACTGTAAAAAAAAAAAGAGAGACTAAGTTGTTGATAGAACTTCTTGGAGAAAGACCGATGAACTCACCTCTAGAAATCCGAGCTTCTTGACGTCTTATCCACTCTCGACTAAGATCAGGCCAACGGAGATGGCTGTGAGCTGCGATCGCCTGAGCACTCTCGAAGAATTTCTCCGGGTATGCGATCGTATTCGGGTGGCGAACTGCAACAACAAGAAACACACTGTTAGAATACTCGAATAAGGCATGATGACAACAAACACTATCTACCAAGCGTTTTGTTCCATAGAGAACGCGGTAGTCGTCCCCAGGTGGCTCCGAGAAGGCATGCTCGTCAGACTTGACATAAAAATATGAGCGCTGCAAGTCAATGCGTACGACGTGATCAGTCGGGGAATTGGAAACCAGAGCTTCGTATGGTCTCCAAAATAGGACTCGTAGACACACTGATAGCCAATTGGAGGCGACCAAGGACGCTGTCCCTTGGAAGGAATGATGTATGTAACGCCGGCACCTCCACTTCGCCTCAATAAATCCCTCACCGTCTTGTGAGAGGAGCAAGAATCGAAGCCATTCCCCCATGACTGAGCCCGCGGGTCACAAAGCAATTCAGACGGGAGTGGACCGAGTTCTTCGAAGATCCCGCCAGGATGATAGATCGTGGGACGGCAGTCTATCTGGTCGAAAGGAATCTCCCGACTAGTTCATCTCAAAGGTCTTGAGGCTTGGCTAGACGCTTCAGAGCCGCTACCGCTCACGTCACTGCTCCCGACTTCAACGCGATCCGCGCATTCATCACGGATCATCTTATGAGCATCAGCAACCAAAAGGCGTTGAGATAGGGTCATATTATCTTAATCCCGAAGAGCGTCGCGATGAATCAAGTAGAAATCATCCGGTGGACTGTCGGTTACCCGTGCATCTCTGATCGGACTCGGAGAATCTGCGACGCCCTTTCCTTTTTCTTCTCGCGACAATCGACTTCTCAGAGGCATGATCCAGGATTTAGGGGACGACTACAACCGCCAGACGATACGGACGAGCCTATGTATGGAGAAACCTATCTAGAGAGAGAATGTAAAAGTAGAGAGAAGGGAGAGAAAACGGATACCTGAATCTGCAGAAAGGAATGACGAAGGCAAGGGAGACAGACCTATTTATAGCAAAGACGAGGGCACGTTTTACCGAGTGCAATCATTAGGTCTATGAAGGCCTAAATGGGCCTCAAAGGCCGCCTGAATGCCCAAAAACATACTCGCGACGGTTCGGCTTCTCGCTGAAACCGGTCTTCGACCGGGTCGTCAGACCGGCATCAATTCTTGATCTTCGTCCAAACCGGTCTCCGGTTAACCAACCAAACCGACCTCTGCCTTCTCACCAAAAAAAATGATGTATCGCCCGAGTAAACTGCATCTCATCGTAAGAGATTGAGAAGCGAAAGCGCGCATCAACGACTCAACATTACTCGATGCGACTAGAGACGCTCACAGGACGTAATGCGACTAAAAGCATATACCTACGACTAAACGGGAAGGGTTATCCTTTGCATTAAATCCTGTTTTCCGAATAAACCTGACCCACAAATTCACTGAGACCGCTACGCCGCTCACAAGCGAACTGGGGGGGGGGGCTTATTGTAGGAGATGGATTACATCTCTCCACAAGGCCCATCGAATAACAGGCCCTAATCCAGCAAGTCGGATCGATTTGGTCGGCTTGGTGGCTAAACCTATCGGCTTGACCTTAGAGTATTTTTAGCCGGTCGAGTAAGTCGGCTAAAAATGCCCGGCTTAGAGGGAGCCTTGTTCAGGCCCGTATACTCGGCCTCAGACATCAAGGCCCAAAGGGGCACGAAACTAGGGCATCTGGAGCGGGAGTCCTATAAGAAGGGAAAAGGAAGCAACAAGAAGGGGACTTTTCGGACCATTGAAGACACTGAGCGGCTAGAACTAGGGTTTTAGGTTATCTCTTTGATCTTGTTACTCTTCGATCTTGTGGCTCTTGAATCTTCTTGTCACTCTTGTAACCCTTCAAACAATATCTAAATAAAACGTCTTTAGCCATCCCATTTCTGACTTCTTCCATCTTAGTCGACTGAATCTTATTCAAACAGTGACTTTCCACCAAGAAGCTTCAGCCTCTGTCACATGAAGCCTTGTCTTAGCCTCTTCCAATGCAATCTGCATCTCTTTTATCTCCTATTTTTGTCTTGTCACCATGAGCTCGTGTAGCCTTCTCTCCAGCTCATAAGGTCATACTCCTTGTTGTTTCTCAAATGGTCCTGAACACATGTGTCTAAACATAGTTTCTTCTAAATCTTTACTCTTCTCTGAAACTTCATGTAAACAGTTTCACAATAACAATTCTATTTGAGAAGACAATCTGAAAAATTTGATGTGGGGCCAATGTGTGACAAAGGATCAAAATCAATAATTGCTTGAATCTCAAGGACTTTAATGTCTAATACTTTACCATAAGCTTGGAATAGTTGCCCTCTTGTTCTAGACCAATCTGAAGAAGCTCAAACTCGGGTTGAGCTTATGCTTCAAACTGATTCCCCTTTCTGCTCAAGAATTTTCTTCTATAGATTGGCCAACTCCATGCCGATCATCCTCCAAAAAATTTCTGACCGTCACTTAATCACAGTCTCTCACTTTGAGGTAATCAGCTCTCATTCCTACACCGCCATCCACCTGAGAATTCAAAAGGCTATGGGGATTCAAACTCTAAAGAGAAGAGAATGATGAATTTATGGATACAAATTCACCTATAATTAGTTGCAGATTCACCGACTGGAAGAAAGGGAGATGCAGTGAATCAGAAATCGTGGAATGAGTGGGAAGACAGAGTTAATTGGGAAGTTAATGTGAATGATTGAAACAGCCAAGTTCCGTAACCGTCCTGCTTTCCATAGAAGCTTGACACAGAGATTCACGACGTTTCGTCTCTCCTGAAACTCCATTGTTGCTTTGGATGGCCAGAGATCGAAGAAGACTATTAACCCTAATTTTCGATATCGCATTCGGCTAACATGATCGTCTCTCTCTATGGGGCTGGGATGTTGAGTTTTACAAAACTTAATAACTTAAAAGAGCCCAATAAGTGTGTAAAATAAAGCCCATAAAGAACTTAAACCAAAGACGGCCAGGGACAAGTGTCAAGCTCATATTACACTATTCCATGAGGTGACACTTTAAAAATGAGATAACATAGATAGATAGATGCCATGTTCTAAAACGCGGACAACTCGGACGTTTAATCGGCGAATCAACGTTGATCGGTCATGAACCGCGTCGAACTGAACAAAATCGCTCAGAAACTCGGATCTTGAAAGAAAAATCATATTTTATAGTTGAAAGCCTATTACAATTGAACAAAAAACACATAGAAATAATCTAGAATCACAAAAAAATCGTGAAAAAAATGGTAAGAGGTAGGGTTTGCAGATTGAAATTGGGGAAGATGAAGATAAGGGTGTTTTAGTAATTGAGTGTTCATTAAAGACAAAAAAAAATTAAAAAAGATTTACCCTACTTTGGGTGTCGAACCCGGGGTTGGAGCCCGACTAGTAAGAGCACTTACCACTATTCAGTATATTATTTGTTTTGTTGTACGATTACTAATATATACTAGATTTTTCACCCGCAGGATGTGCGGGTAGATTTTTATTTTATAAATATATAAAGAATATAATCGCAAAACTTTAAAAGATATTTACATTTTAGTGTTATATATTGTGTAAATCTATAATGTTATTGGTTATGTTTCTTATTCGATATTATTAATGTATAATGATTTTTTTATATATTTTACTTTACTATTAATTGTTATTATATATTAATATATTTTCGAGTTTGGTAAAATAAATTCATAGTATGAAATAAAAAAATTGAGAATCTCCTTCATTTTTTCTAATTTTTACAGACTGAATACAATACATTTTAAAATTTTATTTAGTTATACTATAAAACTGATATTTTCTTACCATAATTTATATTTATATGTTGCTTATTTTAGTATATTGTGGGATTTTATAAGTAAATACATTATAATAATATTATATTATTAATTATGAAATCAATCGCTGTATTAATTTAAAAATATTTTAAAATTTTATTAAGATTTTGTTAGTTTTTTTAACATATTTTGTTATAAGTAAAAATAAAATTTAAATTTACTGTTAAAATTTATTTATTAATATCTATATAATTTATAATATTTTTTAGAAATCTTATTTATTAAATAGATTAACTTAAATTGTCAAATAGATGTAATTGATGAAATAGACCTAGTATGATTTTTATGGTATTTTTTTAAATAAAGACGATATAGAATATAATTATAAAATTTGAAAAATAGCATACACTTTTATTTTATCTTGTTAAATAATAAAATTTTATTTAAATTAATGTATAATAGTATATATTATTATGAAATTAATCAATGGTATTAATTTAAATAAAATATTTTAAATTTTTACAAAGATTTTGTTAGATTTTTTCTCAACATTTTGTTATAACTAAAAATAAAATTTAAATTTACAGTTAAAATTGATTTATTATTAATATCTTTATATATTGAATAGATTAATATAAATAATTAAATAAATATAATTAATGAAATGGACCTAAATAAGGCTAATATGACTTTTTATGGTAGATAAAAATGGTACTTCTCTTTTAATAGAGAAGATTATAAAACACTTAAAACTAATCCCCGATTAATCCCCAATTAATCCACAATTAATCTCCGATTTTTTCTTAATTCGCTAGGCCCGGACATGCCGCACGCGTTACGCCTAGCACGATTTTGAACATGGGATAAATGTAAAATATTTTTATCTTTACTCAACAGATATATAAAATATAAATAAATAATTAAAAAATTCTATTTTTTTCAATTTGAAACTTCTTTTTATTTATTTTTTAATTTTTTGCAATTTTATTTTGTAATCTGAAAAAAATATTTATTTCAATTTTCAATTTTCTTTAAATGCCTAAATTGTAAGTTTAGATTTGCTCTAGAGATATAAGTGTATTTTAATTTTTCAATGAAAATTGTTTTGGTATTTTGACCTTGTGAACTGTATTTGTGACAAAAATGTTAGATTTATCCTATTTTATTATTTAATTTAATTAGTTAATATTAAAATTTTAAAAGCATTGTTCTTTAGTACTAATAGTAATAATCTTGTTCGAAACTTATTATGACAAATTTTCCCTGTTTGATTCGGTGATTCTTAGAGAACGTAGACGTGTCACATAGAATTCTCTTTTAAAAATTTGAAAAAAAGAGGATTGTGACAGAACATAACAGTTCCAAAACTCGAATACTTTTGAGCCAGCTACATGGTCAAGTACTGAAGTCTCGGAACTATTTGTTTTGTGTGTGTGTGTGAGATTAATATGCAATATTTATAACTTTAGTCTAACTGGTAAGGGAAAATAGTTCTCTCAGACACGAGTCCCTAGGCGGTTCCCCAAAAACCAAAAGTTCTCTCTTTTGGCTATTGTTTTCAAATCTTGGTTTCGTCTGACATACTCAACCACCCGGTTTCGTCTGACATACTCAACCACCCGGTTTTAACCCTAAAGTAGAAAACTCTCAAAACTACTAGCGGTTTCTCGGTCTCTTTATGCGCTTCTCCGAGCTCTCCTTTAACTCGGAGAGGTCCTCCCTTTCGGTTGTCAGTCTGTGAGTCGACGGGTCCTTCAGAGCAGGCCTCGTTCTAGATCACAGGACGGATCATACCTTCAGTATCATCACTCCGCCCTTCTTACGACTCCACTGCGACAAATGGCCTCATCCCGACACTCCTCAGCACTACAACATGGCAAAGAGCACATCCCCAAACGTGTCCGAGCCCCTAGCTTTGATACCTCCAGCTTAGTGAGAGACAACGCACTAACACTGATTGGAAGAGCGACAAATCCAAAGGAACAGAGCATTGAACAGCTTGTCTGCACTCTACCAAGAAGCTGGATTCTCAAAGGAAGGGTTTCAGGCACGGATCTCGGTAAAGACTGCTTCTAGTTTCGATTTGACTTAGAAACAGACCTTCTTGAGGTCCTGGCTAACCGACCCTACCACTTTAACCACTGGATGGTTATCTTGCAGAGATGGGAACCAGTGCTGTATCCCACCTTCCCCTCGCAGATCCCCTTCTGGATCCGCCTCCAAGGCATGCCCCTTCACTTATGGCATGAGAAGATGATGTACAATCTAGTAGAGGTACTAGGTACTTTGGATGACTATGTCATTACCAAAACATCAGCTAAGATCCGCGTCAGCCTGGATGGTCTGCAGCCTCTGACAAAAGAGACGGTTGTGGAGTTTGAATCTGGTGAAGAACTTATGGTCTCACTAGACTACGAAAAGCTTATGAACCACTGCTCCCATTGCAACAGAATCTCACACCTAAAAAGCCACTGTCCTTTTCTGCCTAAGACTGAGATCTTCACCCGACCTCAGGTCCAACCTGACCCTCAGATCCAACCTGACCCTCAGATCCCTGCCTCCAGAGCCGCAACCCAACACTCCCACTACTCATCCAGGGAGAAGGCTCCATAGGAGTTCAGCCAGAGGGTTGATAGGCATGTAAGACCCATCGGTGAGAGGCTCTCATTCCCCTCAGCTCGCTCTAGGCCCCTCGCAAACAAGATTATACCTTCACAAGAAGCAGGAGGTTCTAGATCTTCTGGTGGGACTCGTGGGATCTCAAATCGCCCCCTAATGCTGCCGCAACACCCAAGGAGGAGAGAGTCACCAGCTCCTAGATCTAACCAGTATCAATGGAGAGAAAAAGAACACATCTACCCAAGGCTCCCTTTTCGCGATAGCCCCGCAGTGCTTACTTCACCTCAGAACACTACGGCGGAACAACCCCCCAGTTCTAACCCACCGCTAGTAAGGAATCTCGCTGTGCATGACTTTCCTCTGCCAGCTATTCCCACCACGGAGGAGG
Source organism: Brassica oleracea var. oleracea (assembly GCF_000695525.1). Lineage (NCBI taxonomy): Eukaryota > Viridiplantae > Streptophyta > Magnoliopsida > Brassicales > Brassicaceae > Brassica > Brassica oleracea. Next base: position 25,062,118 of record NC_027751.1, on the reverse strand, counting down.
TAATGAATGAACTACAGGAAGTGACCATTCAGTATGTGAATTGCGCGGATCCCACTGAAAGCAAAGCAAGACGCCAACGAGTCCTCCAGGGTGAAGCCAAAGGATTAATGGCTGAAACAGCTGCCTCTATCGTAGCTGCGGCATCAAAACGATACAATATGGTTCTCAATGGGAGCTCATCACGCCTTATTGAACAGGGGCTGGAATCCAATCATGTGATACTCCTCTCTCTTCCTGGCCTTCCACCTAGTGGCCCTGTCGCCGGGAAAAAGAGAGGTCGACCAGTCAAACCGAAGAAAGTGCTAGCAAGCCCCAACCCTCTCGCAGGAGCTAGCTCTATAAAGCGTAATCTATACCAAGCTGGAGCCTCCCCCGCTGGAAACAAATCACAGAAGTCCTCATCAACACCCTTCCGAGGAGCTGGAGCTACTGCACCTTCACCAAGGAGAACTCCTCAACTAGACCCGACGAATTATACGCCTGTAGCTTCTCAAAGTGGCAACTCGGGTTTTCAGGACGATCATCCTCAGCTTATTTAGCTGTGTTGAGCTGGAACTGTTGTGGCATTGGGAATACCAGAACAGTCCAGAGGCTCAGAACACTAAACAAGAAACATTCCCCAGGCATTATGTATCTAATGGAGACAAAAAAGAACCAGATGGAAAAGTCCTGAAAGAGCTAGAGGATCTCCCATATCATAAGCACTTCCTAGTATCTCCCCACAGCCCAGGTGGTGGGGGTCTTGCACTGTTATGGCACTCTGACCTTGAAGTAGATATCATCACTTCAAATCACAACTTCATCGATACCAAAATCACCTACAAGGAAAGCATGCTTCTTTAGTACGTTTGTGTATGGAGCCCCTGATGTTAATAAAAGATAGGAAGTATGGGATGAACTTACGGCATTAGCAGACACTAGAAGTGAACTCTGGTTTCTAACGGGTGGCTTCAACGAAATCACCGACAACTCTGAGAAATCTGGAGGTAAGGAGTGGTCTGAAAGCTCCTTTGGCCCCTTCCGATCCTTCCTATCAGCCAGTGACCTCTTCGACATTAAGCACACAGGGAACTTCCTCTCGAGGGGGGGGGGCAAGAGACACACACAAGCAGTTCATTGCAGGTTGGACACAGCTCTAGCCTCATGGTCAGATCTCTTCCCAAATGGAAGATGCAATTATCTCTTGTTCGAAGAATCAGACCATAGACCAATTCTCTCTGTCTTCAATACCTGCAAAAAAAAATCACAGCGTATCTTCGGTTATGACCGTAGACTCAAAGATAATAAGGAGATTAAGACGTTAGTGAAAGAGATATGGACGTCTAATCAGAACCTCCCTGTCACGGTTAGAATCAGCAAAAGTAGGGCAATTGCGAATTGGAGTTGAGAGAACTATGTCAATAGTCAAAATCTGATTGAGAAGCTGAAGATAGAGCTTGATGCAGCTCTCTCTGATTTCCAATCTGATGATATCCTCATCTCCACCATCAACCAGAAGCTCCTACATGCATATAAGGCAGAGGAAGAGTATTGGAAACAGAGAAGCAGATAATTATGGTTGGCACTCAGGGATAGGAATACAAGCTACTTTCATGCCTCCACTAAAAGCAGAGGGGCTAGAATTCGACTATCAGTCATTGAAGATAACTCTGGTAATGGGGTGGTGGAAGACTCCGAGATTATAGAGGTCATCTCCTCCTATTTCCAAGATATCTTCAAATCCTCTGAACCCAATATGTGCGACACAGTTGAGAGAGACTTATCTCCCTACATCTCAGAGTCAACCAATGCAAAGTTGATATGCATTCCATCACCAGCTGAAGTCGGAAAGCTATGTTTCCTATTCATCCCGACAAGGCCCCGCGGCCAGACGGTTTCTCTGTGAATTTCTTTCAATCAAACTGGGACTCTGTTGGAGAAGCTATCACACGGGAGATACAGAGTTTCTTCATAACAGGACAGCTCCCTTCAACGATAAACGCCACGCATATTAGACTCATCCCAAAGATTCTAAGTCCTAAGGTGGTGGTTGACTACATGCCTATTGCCCTCTGCAATGTGTACTGTAAAGCTATCTCAAAACTACTTGCATTGCGGCTAAAACCAGTCCTTCAAGATATTATTTCCGAGAATCAGACAGCATTCATACCTGGGAGAGCTATTACGGACAATGTACTGATCACACACGAAGTTCTTCACTATCTCAAAAACTCTGAAGCTGAAGTACACTGCGGAATGACCGTGAAGACTGATATCAGCAAGGCCTACGATAGGCTAGAATGGACCTTCATCAAGAGAGTCTTCGACATGTTGGGGTTTCACCGTGACTGGGCTAAGAGACTGTTGCAATGTATCTCCACAGTGGAGTACTCATTCTTAATCAATAACGAGGTTCAGGGTAGTGTGAAACCTCAAC
>NC_027751.1:25056667-25057860 GCF_000695525.1 Brassica oleracea var. oleracea | reverse complement strand
TTCATTTAAAATGTTTTTAATGCTAATAGGAATAATATGAAACTAGATGATAACCCGTGCGCATGCGCGGGATGAATTCATATAATAATGTTTGTTAATTAAATGATTTTAACATTTTGCAACACTACAGTTTTTATCGATTGTAAAATGATGAATACAAATGTTGGTCACTTAAATTTATCATCACTGTTGAAGAGTTATTGTATTACAGCTCATTTTAATTATTTTTAAGACTTCAAAAGTACAAAAGGAAATTAAGTTTTTCGGCTGACACAAATCACCAAAACCAAATAGGCAACATCGATTGTATAATGACAAAAGGGGATTATTCTGCTCTTGATTTGTTTACTGTTGATTCTCCATAAGTGGTTTCATTTTCTACCTCTATAAAATTGTGTTTTCGTTCTCGTTTATGTTTCATTGGTATGAGTTTAATTTATTTTTTAACTTATTCTATGAATTCAGAGAAATACATAAATGTCAATTAAAACAGATGGATATTTGTAAAAATTAGTTTCACTCCATATACATATATAAGAATCAAAAATTTCAAGAAAATCATTGACAAACTCTTTTAACAGGTTAGTGTTCAAATCTAATATATCAAGTTGTTATAGAATATAAGTGTAGACTCAAAATATAAATGTCTTTCTAGTATATATTCACCAGTTCGGTCCTAAAATCATCTAATTCTACAACAACATAACAAATTACTTATTTTATTAGCCTACGCTTTTAAGGTTTAGTTATTTAAGAGTATAAGATAAAAAAATATATAATACTTTATAATTCTAGTATATGTAAACTATGTATAGACTAATAATTGTTTGATTTATTAAACGAAAAAACAGAAAACTTATAATAAATAGTACAAATCTCTCATTTTTACAATTATAATAGCTAGGTATGGTATTAGACAGGAACAAATATTAAATGAATGATCAAATCTCTCATTCTTCGAATAAACTCAAAAGACGGTGATTAGAATTTTGATATTTCATTAAAAGCTTTTTTAGGAATGAAAATCAAGACTAAATTATTTAATCTAAATGAAATAGTATATATAGTGCTTCCAATATTAAAAATCACTTTGATTTGAAGAAGTGTGTTTCTGGAATTGTCAGAATCAAATAAGATATTAGAAACTACATATTTAGAAAATAATTTGTATTCATAAAAGTATATACATAAGA
>NC_027751.1:25055146-25055905 GCF_000695525.1 Brassica oleracea var. oleracea | reverse complement strand
TATATATATATATATATATATAATATGAATATCTATTAATGAGACTTCATATTCTTACGATTTATTAGGGCTGGTATTTTATTCGATATCCGAACCCGTATCCAAAAATCCGATCCAAAAATCTGAACCGATCTAAACATAAATATAATTAACCCTATATTTCTAGTTTACTTCTCTCATTTTATTGAAAATAATTATATTAATGATGCACATTGCTCAAAATTAGATAATATACATATATCTATGGACAAAATCATTTGTTACTCACTTAAAATACATATCAACCTCTTTTCACTACAAGAAAACACCGGTATTCCGACGACAAATATCGTCGGTATGTCCTCGGAATAACGGTATTCCGAGGACATACCGACGAGAATGGTCGTCGGAAATTTCTCGTCGGAAAATAAAATTTCCTCGGAATTTCCTCGGAAAATTCTGAGGGAATGCCGAGAATTAAAGACTCCGAAGACATTCCGAAAAACATTTCCTAGGACTATTCGTCGGTATCTCCTCGGATATTTCCGATGGAACGGTCATCAGAAACATTCCGAGAGAAAAGAGGTATCGGAATATTCCGACGAACTTTGGCCGTCGGAATATTCCAAGAAACCTTTGCCGTTGGAATATTCCGAGGAAGTGTATCCGTCGGAATATTCCAAGGACATATGCCCTCGGAATATTCCAAGGAACTTCGGCCGTCGGAATATTTCGGGAAACCTTTGCCGTCGGAATATTCCGAGGAAGTGTATCCGTCGG
>NC_027751.1:25054661-25055020 GCF_000695525.1 Brassica oleracea var. oleracea | reverse complement strand
ATAAAATTAAAATTGAAATAGAAAACATATTAGATAATATTCAAAGTTGTACATACCAAAATAAAACATGCAGAGTTTTTTTTTTTTAAAAAGAAAGAAACTACGGGAACTGCTCGTTCGGGTACATCCTCTTCATCATCTCCATCATTTGCTCATTCTGCTTCCTCGTTGCCTCCCATCCCACCTCTTGATCCGCCATCTTTTGCTCCAACGCAGCTATGCGGTCATCTTGGTCCTTCAACTGGTCCATAAACACTTCTGGATCAACATAGGGCTGTGGTGCAGAAGGAGGAACCGACTGGGCTCGACGATCCAAACCGACCAAACGTCCCTTCTTCTTTGGAACTGACTGAAATAGA
>NC_027751.1:25051474-25054561 GCF_000695525.1 Brassica oleracea var. oleracea | reverse complement strand
GACGTTAGTGAAAGAGATATGGACGTCTAATCAGAACCTCCCTGTCAAGGTTAGAATCAGCAGAAGTAGGCGAGCAATTGCGAATTGGAGTTGAGAGAACTATGTCAATAGTCAAAATCTGATTGAGAAGCTGAAGATAGAGCTTGATGCAGCTCTCTCTGATTTCCAATCTGATGATATCCTCATCTCCACCATCAACCAGAAGCTCCTACATGCATATAAGGCAGAGGAAGAGTATTGGAAACAGATAAGTAGATAATTATGGTTGGCACTCAGGGATAGGAATACAAGCTACTTTCATGTCTCCACTAAAAGCAGACGGGCTAGAAATCGACTATCAGTCATTGAAGATACCTCTGGTAATGGGGTGGTGGAAGACTCCGAGATTATAGAGGTCATCTCCTCCTATTTCCAAGATATCTTCAAATCCTCTGAACCCAATATGTGCGACATAGTTGAGAGAAACTTATCCCCCTACATCTCAGAGTCAACCAATGCAAAGTTGATATGCATTTAATCACTAGCTGAAGTCGAAAAGCTATGTTTGCTATTCATCCCGACAAGGCCCCGCGGCCAGACGGTTTCTCTGCGAATTTCTTTCAATCAAATTGGGACTCTGTTGGAGAAGCTATCACACGGGAGATGCAGAGTTTCTTCATAACGGGACAGCTCCCTTCAACGATAAACGCCACGCATATTAGACTCATCCCAAAGATTCTAAGTCCTAAGGTGGTGGTTGACTACATGCCTATTTCCCTCTGCAATGTGTACTATAAAGCTATCTCAAAACTACTTGCATTGCGGCTAAAACCAGTCCTTCAAGATATTATTTCCGAGAATCAGACAGCATTCATACCTGGGAGAGCTATTACGGACAATGTACTGATCACACACGAAGTTCTTCACCATCTCAAAAACTCTGAATCTGAAGTACACTACGGAATGACCGTGAAGACTGATATCAGCAAGGCCTACGATAGGCTAGAATGGACCTTCATCAAGAGAGTCTTCGACAGGTTGGGGTTTCACCATGACTGCACTAAGAGACTGTTGCAATGTATCTCCACGGTGGAGTACTCATTCTTAATGAATAACGAGGTTCAGGGTAGTGTGAAACCTCAATGGGGGATACGACAAGGAGACCCGCTATCCCCTTATATCTTCATCTTTTGTGAGAAGTCCTCTCAGGCCTCTGCAAAAAAGCACAGCCAAACAGTTCGATGTCAGGCATCAGAGTCTCAAACAACAGCCCTAGACTCAACCACTTGCTATTCGCGGATGATACTATCTTTTTCACACAAACAAATCATCAAAATTGTGCAACACTGATGACGATCCTAAATGACTATGAGCTAGCATCAGAGCAAAAAATAAACACGGAGAAATCATCTATATCTTTCTCAGCAAGGACTCCTTGAGCAGTCAAAGATAGAGTCAAACATCAGCAACATATTGAAAAGGAAGGGGGAGTAGGCAAGTATCTAGGCCTACCTGGACACTTTGGAAGGAAGAAAAATGACTTGTTTGCATCCATTGTTGATCGAATGAAACAGAAAGCGGTAAGCTGGTCTTCCAGGCTTCTCTCAACAGCGGGCAAGATGACTTTCCTTCAATCAGTACTCTCTCCCATTCTTTCCTTCGCTATGTCGTGCTTTGAACTCCCTAAGGGACTTTGTAAACAGATACAATCTGTGTTAAATAGATTCTGGTGGGATGACAACATGGACGGGAGAAAGAAAATTTGTTGGATTTCATGGGAGAATTTAATGAAACCAAAAATACTGGGAGGTTTAGGGTTTAGAGATGTGAAAATCTTTAATCAGGCGCTGTTGGGGAAGATTGCGTGGAGGATCATAACAAACCCTGACTGCCTCCTTTCCCGCATCCTGATTGGGAAGTACTGTCACAACGCCTCCTTCCTGACAACAACACTGCCATCTTCCTCCTCCCATGGATGGAAAGAGATCCTCAAGGGGCGAGACTTATTGATAAAACACCTAGGTAAAACCATAGGTAATGGAAACACTACTAACGTTTGGAAGGATTCTTGGATCCAACCTACGAGTGATCTATGCCTTGCTGGGCCACCTGCAGAGGAACAACAGGATTTTTTGGTAGCAGATCTCCTATCTCGAGAAACAAAAGAGTGGAATGTGGCAAAGATAAACAACCTATTCCCCGAACTTTTCAACTAAATCCTTTGCTTACGACCAAGCTTAACCGATGCTGAGGACTGCTTTGTTTGGACAAACAACAAAACAGACTGCTACTCAGTGAAATCTGGTTATAACGCCAAGATCGCATCCAACATGCAAGCATTAGTAGCCCCGCAGCCTCGCGACTCCTTCCAATGGTACAAATATGTTCGGCGCTGTGGAGAGATTGAATCGTCTGATCATATAATGCTTCATTGTTGCTTCGCTCAGGAGATCTAGAATCTAGATGTGTGGGTGAATCCAGTTATGCTGTCGACAACCGCTACCACAAAGAGCATTATCCAGGCCTCGCAGTCTTGGAAGATCTTTCTACCGATTGGAGTCTCTGCAAACCTCATTCCTTGGATCTTCTGGAATCTATTGATTGCTCGAAACTGACTCATCTTCGAAAATAGAGATTCGACACCCGCAAAAATCCTTTGATCAGCCATTCTCTCAGCAAGGGAATGGGAACAGGCCCAACCTCTAGTAGCTCATCACACCACGATTAGAGGTGAGACTCTCTCCCCTCCGGCGCCAGAATCAACGATCCTCTGCTACACAGATGGTGCATGGAGAGCAGATCAGCAACAGGCGGGACTTGGTTGGGTGTTCACTGACGACATCGGCTCGACGATCTCAACGGGAACAAGATTCCAAACACATGTCTCTTCGGCTTCTATGGCGGAAGCTATCGCTGTTAGAGAGGCTTTAATCCACGCCTCAACCCTCGGCTTCACTAAGATCTGGCTTCGATCAGATGCTCAAGAGCTCGTCATAGCTATCAACGCGCAGGGGAAATCGATTGAACTTCAAGGGGTTCTTTCTGATATCTCTTTGCTTTCTGCTTCTTTTTCTTTTTCACATTTCTCGTACGTTTCTCGTTCCCTAA
>NC_027751.1:25047103-25051374 GCF_000695525.1 Brassica oleracea var. oleracea | reverse complement strand
TTATAGTCATTTTAAAAATTTCAAAATATAACATATAAGAAAAAATATAAATTTTTATTATATTCTTAATGTAATTGTTTAATTTCTTTTAATAATATAAAATTAAACAAAAAAAAAGAGGATACAAAAATTGTTATCAAATATGTATTATTCATAATCATTAATTGTCATATATATGTTAATCATATTAGGTAATTATGTAGCTTTTATTTAAGGAAAGAAAAATATTTTTTTGTACAATATTAATTAATTTAATAGTTAGTTTAATAAAAATCATAGTATATGTTTATATGGGCCAACTTATTTTTCCAAGAATTCTAAGAATCATCCTCGTGATGACACGTGGCTACGAAAACATGTTGTAATGCTCCAGGATTAATATATATGGGATTTATTAGGCTAAAAGTTGGTTAATATTATTCATTTCAATAGTAGCTATACATACAAACCCAAAATAGACCCAACAAAATGTCTCTCGCTTTTCTTCAGCTCTTTAGTCTTTTAGACTTGATGAAGATGAATTCAGGTACAATTTCATATATTAACTGTTTCATGTGATATGTCACCCATATCTTTATATATAAAGAAGAGTTTGAATTACTCTCAGGGGATCCAGCTCGGATGCCACGTCATCAATTCGAGCTCCATGGAGTCGACATCTGTTCACCTAAAGCAAACGCTGAGTTTCATTTAAATTATTCTGCATCCATGTGGGCTTCGTATTATTTCGGGCCTTATTTTTTTCACACTTTACCAGCCTATAACGGTAACGCACCGTTCTGATGATAGAGTTGAGCACCTCTTCATCTCCGCTATTCGAGGTCGACGCACAATTTGAGTTCTGAAAGCGTTGATTTCTTCGCCATAGTCGACAACGAAATCTAGGGCTCATCTTATTCTTTGATGATCTTCACCAACAATGGAGTTTCAGGAGGATGCGTGAGTTGAATGGTCTTGAAGAATTCTATAAGAAGCTTCGATTGCGTCTTTACGCCTTCCTTTCTAATCCTTCGAAATATTTATATATAAAGAAGAGTTTGAATTACTCTCAGGGGATCCAGCTCGGATGCCACGTCATCAATTCGAGCTCCATGGAGTCGACATCTGTTCACCTAAAGCAAACGCTGAGTTTCATTTAAATTATTCTGCATCCATGTGGGCTTCGTATTATTTCGGGCCTTATTTTTTCACACTTTACCAGCCCATAACGGTAACGCACCGTTCTGATGATAGAGTTGAGCACCTCTTCATCTCCGCTATTCGAGGTCGACGCACAATTTGAGTTCTGAAAGCGTTGATTTCTTCGCCACAGTCGACAACGAAATCTAGGGCTCATCTTATTCTTTGATATCTTCACCAACAATGGAGTTTCAGGAGGATGCATGAGTTGAATGGTCTTGAAGAATTCTATAAGAAGCTTCGATTGCGTCTTTACGCCTTCCTTTCTAATCCTTCGAAATCTTTATATATAAAGAAGAGTTTGAATTACTCTCAGGGGATCCAGCTCGGATGCCACGTCATCAATTCGAGCTCCATGGAGTCGACATCTGTTCACCTAAAGCAAACGCTGAGTTTCATTTAAATTATTCTGCATCCATGTGGGCTTCGTATTATTTCGGGCCTTATTTTTTTCACACTTTACCAGCCCATAACGGTAACGCACCGTTCTGATGATAGAGTTGAGCACCTCTTCATCTCCGCTATTCGAGGTCGACGCACAATTTGAGTTCTGAAAGCGTTGATTTCTTCGCCATAGTCGACAACGAAATCTAGGGCTCATCTTATTCTTTGATGATCTTCACCAACAATGGAGTTTCAGGAGGATGCATGAGTTGAATGGTCTTGAAGAATTCTATAAGAAGCTTCGATTGCGTCTTTACGCCTTCCTTTCTAATCTTTCGAATTGTTAAAGGTTATTAATTCATTGCTTTAACAAACCTCTTAATACCATCAACCCACATCGAGCACGATCTGAGATTGATGCATCTTATCCCTTTGCAAGTCGGTCTCTCTGTAAGCCCTCTTTCCTTAAACACCATACTCTCAATCCGTGATAGCAACAAAGTTAATTTATTCTGTGAACACCTAACTCACTAATTTATTCTGTGATGAACGGAGTCCTCATCGGTTCGAATCAGCCTTAAGGACGAAGGAGTCGCGGAGATCTCCAATTCCGTGCCTCTCATTCCTCCTCCCGAGATCACGCTCATCATGGTCACTCTCTCTTCTTCTTCTTATGATTTGAATCAGCTTTGAAATTGAACTTTGATATTGGATTACGTATTGTGGCGTTTTAGCTCGTCTACAAAATGAAAATGTATCCTTGACGTTCTGAATATTGCTTATTGGTCTGTAAGTCTTATTGTTTTGTCTATTTTAACATAGAAAGTTTAGGTCTTGGATTGTTTGCGTTTAACCACAAGCTCAACATTTTTTTGTAGCTCTGTTTGAGAGAGATTTAGTGTTTATATCCATATGTTTTTTGATGCCAAAAATATATTTTTTGCAGTTTATTTGTGCTTTGATAGAGGAGCATTATGTGGCTATGTGAGGAGATGGAGTTGAGTTGAGGATGATAGCTCTTATAGATTTAGATGTTCTACGGTTCGTCAGATTTTTCAATCGATAGAAGGTTTTTGTCTATTTTGCAGATAATCATGGGAATTTTTTATTTTTAATTCTCGGTTTGATAATTTAAGAAGTGACATAAAATCTACAGTAAATTGGGGTATTTTTTTAATTTTGCCCATGTTAAATTGATGTTCTTATCTGTTACCAAAACTGAGTTTCCATCTCCTTTGCTGCTTAAGTCATAATTTTTGTGGGCTACAGGTTTATAGTTTTTTGTCAAGTGTAAGTGTGGATGGATATTAAGTTTACCCACGGTTTTCCGGTGTATGATAGTCAGCTCAATCGACGATGAAGACGAAGAGTATGCATATTGAACGGCTGTGAACATTGGAGGTCACGTGTCAATGGCATTCTCTACGACAAATGTCCATCAGATGATCACCGCTACAGCTCAACCCTGTCGCCATAGCCGCTGAATCCTCTCAACACCATCTTAACCTCTTGGCCTCAGCCTCTTCAGTCGCCACTACAACCGCCGTGACCGCGAGTAATATTAATATTGCATCAGTTGACCTTCTTTGGTTTACACTGCAGCAGCGGCTCCGATCAACTCTTTTATCAGCCCCGGTACATCCTTCTTTACATCTCCTAGGTCTTAAGATTGGAATGTTATATCTCTAAAACGTTTGTTAGTACTCTTATAATTATCAGAGGACTACGAAGCAGTTCGCAGCTGAAGAGAGCTCAAGAGAGAGAGTGCATAATCCCTAAACGGTAACACTTTTGAAATCCCAGTCTACTTTTCTGATTTTTGGTTTTCTTGCACATTGGAAGCTACTAAAGGAAAGTATTCAACGATGTAGGTACTGGAAAAGGAAGTATTGTAACAAGATGGTTTGTTAACAATTACCCAACAAGGAATCTGAAGTTTGAGATGTACAAGATTGAAACGGTAACAATGAGATGAACCTCGAACCTGAAAATATGGGGATGAAGGAGTGGCTGAAAGGGAATGTAAAAGAGGAGGAAATGTGGTAATGAAGACAGAGGTTTAGGTGTTGGAGGAGATGATGAGGAGCAAGACGATAAAATGGTGGATAAGCTTTGCTTGGAATGCAAGCCAATGGGTACTAGGGCTAAGGGGAAGGAACATGGAGACAGACGTAAGAGAAAATATCTATCAAACCATGCGTTTTTTCTTTCTTTACATTATCTGCTTTTTTTTCTTCCGTTTTGTTGTTAGAATTGTTTTAAGGGAGAATTGGAAAAACAAGACACTTTCGAAATTTGTTTGTCAAAATAATACTTTGGTCGTTTTGGACTGGTTTTGCCCTTGTCTTTATATATAAAGTAAATTTTTTTACTCTCTCAGGGGGTCCACGTCGCCATCCACATCATAAATTTGGTCGACGTCTTGAAGAGAGGTGTCCAGTTAAACGAACGATCCGTTTCATTTATTCAAGTTTGTTATTCGCATGGGCTTTTGCTTATTCACAGTATCTGTGTTAGGCTTTGCATACATTGAAGATAGTTATTTTCGTTTGGGCTTTTGTGCATATTTGGTAAGCGTAAGTCAATAAACGCATCGTTTTGTATTATGAGTTGAACACTTTTTTTTTTTTTTTTCTTTTTGGTTAAACACTTTCTTTCTTAGCCGTTGCAATATCGGGTCACACCCTAGGGTTTCGATTCAGTTGCTT
>NC_027751.1:25040794-25047003 GCF_000695525.1 Brassica oleracea var. oleracea | reverse complement strand
AATAGTTTGGCTATACTAACCGATGCAGCTCATTTGCTCACTGATGTTGCTGCTTTTTCTATCTCAATGCTCTCCTTGTGGGCTTCTTCTTGGGAAACCAATCCGAGGCAGAGTTACGGGTTCTTCAGGATTGAGATTTTGGGTGCTCTTGTCTCAATCCAGCTCATTTGGTTACTCACAGGGATCTTGGTCTATGAAGCCATAACTAGACTCATTCAACAGACTAATGATGATGTTGATGGTTTCTTTATGGTTCTTGTTGCTGCTTTTGGTTTAGTTGTTAACATCATAATGATTGTTGTGCTTGGACATGATCATGGTAATGGCCATTGTCATAGTCATAGTCATAATCATGAGCATGGTCATGGCGTGCATGATCATGATCATGGTCATGGAGATAATGATGAGCAATTGTTGGAGAAACCGAAGGAAGGGAGGAACATCAATGTGCAAGGAGCTTATCTTCATGTTCTTGGAGATTTAATCCAAAGCATTGGAGTAATGATTGGAGGGGGAATGATTTGGTATAACCCTAAATGGAAAATAATTGACTTGATCTGCACGTTAGTATTTTCTATTATTGTTTTAGGGACAACCCTTAAGATGCTTCGAAGCATACTTGATGTTTTAATGGAGAGTACACCGAGAGAGATCGATGCAAACCAGCTTGAAAAAGGATTAATGGAGATTGAGGAAGTGGTGTCTGTTCATGAGCTTCATATTTGGGCAATTACAGTTGGAAAGGTATTGTTTTCTTGTCATGTCAAGATTAAACAAGAAGCTAATGATGCTATGGTGCTTAACAAAGTGACTGATTATATTTGGAGAGAGTATAGTATCAGTCACGTTACCATACAAATCGAGCGTTAAAATAACGAAGCAAGTTGATATCTCTTATTTTCTGTCATTTTCATCATCCAAATTCAATCTTTCTTTTCTTTTTTTTTTGCTTTATCGTGTTCTTTCCTTTACATTGTTGTTTGATATCTCATTGTTTTTTATTTATGAAAAAGTTTTTTTTATTCTTGTCTTAAAAATGACAGCTAAAAGGACATGAGGTTAGGTTTTTGTGTTATGTTACTATAGAAGAATCTGAATCATTAAGGCTTATCTTTGATAATAGGCAATACCGAAAAGAGTGGGGCATGTTTGTCCTGAGAGCAAATAACCATAGCTAGTGTGTGACACTAGCAACCATATTAGTATATTACAGTACACAATTGATAACAACAACAAAAAAGGATTTCAAACTTTCTTTGGAGTTTTAGTCTAGTTGATAAGGTTTCAAGGTCTTCGTTAACTATACAAAGGTTGACTCTTTGTTTCTTTGTTGAGGATTTTGTGAGACTGGATATGAGTTTAGTCACTAGGACTGAGATTGTAGATAAGACTGGGACATTTTATAGTACAAACACTGTTTAATGCCGTAGACGCCAAGGCATCAGTAATAGATAAAATTCCCTGTTATTGAATTTATAGAGTCAAATCTTTCTGTTTTAATTGCTAGTCAATATATTAGACAAAACCCATACTTAAGAAATCATTAGAACATGATGGGAGCAGCATAGAAAAGGAATGGTGTGGTGTATAATGAAATGAATGATGTTATCTCTCATACAGAATGATTTGAGTCATTGAGATATAATGAGAAAGATGACACAAACCTAATAGAAGCTCTCTGACCCATGACTTGTCTCTTTTTTACCTTCTTTCTTCTGTGTAATATAAGAATGTCCCCACAAAGTCTTCTGTCTCTACTTCAAGACAAAACTGCCCCCGCCAATAATATCTCCATCTCTCCTCTGCTCTGCTCAGCCTCACTAACTCTTCTTACAGTAACAAAAAAATATACATTTTCTTACCATTCTGTTTTATTGCAGCTCCTCTGTTTTCCCCTCTACTAAAGAGTCACTGCTCTATATAAAGCTAACAGTTACAAGTCAAGAAAGACTCAGAATCAGAAGAGAGTACATGAGTTTCCTCTTCTGCTTCTTTGGTGTTTCTTAGCATTTATTGTTACACACATCATTACATACTAATACATAACAAACAAAGGGCTCTCAAAAGGAGAGGTTTCAAGGACACATCAACCCTTGTGTATGTATTTTTTGCTTAATTTAGGAAGCTATCTCCAATCTTCTCTCTTCTCTTGTATCATTTACTCTCTTCCTAACATGTCCAGATACTTTTCATTCAATGATTTTATTATTAATTTTACAGAAAACAATTAAAAAAATTCTGCAATCATTGACCTCGCCGGTTATAACCTCATTCCTATGTATTTCTTGCAGTTTCTGGATAGAAAAGCAGATGCAAGAAGCCTAGAAGTTCAAGGATTCAAAGAAGCTCAAAGCTTTGCCTTCAAAGAAGAAGAGGAAGAGAGCATGCAAGATACAGTGCCATTTCTACAAATGCTGCAAAGTGAAGAATCGAGTTTTCTAAGGCTATTGTCTCTTCAGAACCTCAAAGAGCCTTGGGAAGTCGAAAGCTTTCTTTCACAGGAGGGTCACCCACACTTCTATCAGAACCAAGTTTCAGCATTATACATGGAAGGAGCGAAACAAGCTTTGTCAAGCCAAGAAGCAGACATGATACTCCTCGATTCTTCCTCACCACAACTCAAGCGCAAGAACAGCGATTTGCTGGCTCCTGATATGACTAGAGAGAAGAGGAAGAGGAGGAAAACTAAACCAAGTAAAAACATTGAAGAGAGATAGAGAATCAAAGAATCAACCACATTGTTGTTGAACGAAACCGACGACGACGGATGAACGAACATATCAACTCTCTCCGTTCCCTTCTCCCACCTTCTTACATCCAACGAGTAATCTCAATAACAACAAAAAGTACATGAAAGTACCCTCAAAACCCTAAGTCTCTTAACTTGTATAGTGTTGTTGTCCCTGTAGATAGACCAAACATCCATTTGTAGGAGGAGCTATACACTACGCGAAGGTCCTCGAGCAAATCATACAATCACTTGAATCACAAAAGGGAACGCAACAGAGTAGTGGAGTCGAAAACAGAGTTCGCGAAGATGAAACTTGCGTCCCAAGTATCGAAACAACCGTGGTACAAAACCACGTTAACCTTAAAGTTGTATGTCGGAAGAGACAAGGAGAGCTTATCAGAGGAATCATCTCACTAGAAAAGAGAAAAGCTTCGACTCACTGTTCTTCATCTCAATATCTCAACTTTGTCTCGTTTCTATGTCTCTTGTTGCTTCAACCTCAAGGTAACCTAACTATACCATTCCATGTATGTCTTACATTTCAGTTTACAGACACCAACATTGCAAAATGCAAATCTTTAATGACAGAAAAAATCGTTTTTTAAACAGATGGAGGATGGTTGTGAACTTGAATCGGCCGACGAGATAAAGAAGGTGGCACATCAGATTTTCGATATGCCAATGAATTTGAATAACTAACAAATAAAACCTAAAATAAAAAGCTGACACTTTTTTTATTTAAAAAGATTTTGTTTTTCGTTCTTTCATTTTCTGACTGACAGAATTTTAAATTCTGTTTTGTTCGTATTTGTATTGGATTATTATTAGATTGTTATAAATCATATGGTGGATGTCTATAACCGGCCCGGTTCATAACCGGCTCAATGCTAGAGAGAGAGAGAGAGTCGACCGTGAGGAGAGAGAGAGAATCGGCATCTTGTCTTTTTTTTAGTAGATTATGATTTGTACTCTTTCTATATTTGTATTTCTTTTCTTTAGTGTTTCCATTATTCTATGCCGGTGTAATTTCCTATATATAAAGGGCTCCTTATGTTTAAGAAGAATAAGAATATACAGTTTCTATTCTCTAGTTTCACAACACGTCATCAGCACGATAGAATCTAAATTTCTAAGCTAAAACAAACTGCCTAAAACCCTAACCCTAATCGGCGAACATCCTTACCGGCGAACCATCCTAATCCCGATCGCGAAACCTTACATCCCGATCCTTGTTTGCAATCTGTTCCCGATCAGCTTCAGCTTAAGGCGTTCATGATCCTAGCTCAGACGATCTCGGCTTGTTCAACCTCAGCTCGCAAACAAGACGATCTCAGACAGCTCGCGAACAGCTCGCGACCCGATCAGCACGTTGGACAGCTCGCATTCCCGATCTCAGTAATCAGACAACTCGCGACAACATCAGCTCGCGTTCCGATCAGTTCCAGCTTGCGGTTCATCTCTTTGGTGGTCCATTCAACCCTACTTGAGGTTAAGGTAATTCGAAACCTTAAAGAGAACCCATAATCGAATTTGATTGTTCGATAAGAATCGAAACCATAAAAACTACAAACCCTAATAGTATGATCTAATGTTGAAATCAAAACCATAGGGTAATAGATCAAAACCCCAATGAGTAAATCGAAGCTCATAATCATAAGTTCGATACCCCAATTCCTGATACCTTAGCCGCATACATGTATATTACATGTTATGCAAGAAATCGATCCAAACCCTAAAAGCTAAAGACATGATCGATTTTATATAAACCCTAATCGAGATTGATTGTTTGATCAATTAAAATCGAAACCTTAATGGTTTTGAATCTCAAAATCCCAATGATCTAAGATCAAATTTGAAACCCTAATATCCATGATCCTAGCCGCATACATGCTTATTGCATGAATGCATGATATCGATTTTATTTAAAACCCTAATACTAAAACACATTCGATTTTATAAACCCTAGCTAATTCGAAATCAAATTGATTGATTGAATGAATCAAAATCGAAACCTTAATCTAATGCTTTGAATCGAAATTGATTGTTTGAATGATTGTATGTTTGGATATAGTATGCTAGCCTTGATTAATTAAAACCGTATTGAATTTGATCACGTAGAAATCGATTGCTAGGATTGATAATCTCATTCTTGAATTTGGTTGTTTGAATTGATAAAACCGATTGAATGATTTTCAAATTGAAGTCATATTGATTGTTTGATCGAAACCCTAATGTCTTGAAATTAAAATCGAATACTATCTTGTTTGATTGATTAAAACTGAATGCTTGAGTTGAAATAGAAATCGCTTGCTAGGTTAAATGATATATGCATTCTCGTCTTAATAATGATCCGGCTAGTATTGATAGTTTTTATACATTCTCGAATGAACCCTAATTGTTGCATTGCTCGACTGTTTGATTGCAATTACACATTGAACTCTTAGAACCGTTTGCTAAGATTGAAAACGAATAACCATGATTGCATTGAAACCGTTTGCTGAGATTATAGCCGTGCGGCTTATTTGCATCATGCATGCATAATAGTACGAACTGATTGCATATAGAATCTGAATGCTAAGATTGAACATGTATGCATCATATACGAATGGCCTATTTGCTTCATACCTAGAATCCGGATTGCTTGAGCATATTGATTGCATTCGCTTGAACACTTTTAAATCTAAATTATGAAACATATGATTTCAGATGTCGAAAATCAACAACTTGGATTTTGCTGCCCTAAGTCTCTCTGAAGATAATTACTTGCAATGGACACTTGATGCAAAGATCATCTTTAAATCCAAGGGACTCGGTGAATGTATCACCGAAGGCAATAATGCAAGTGAGAAAGATAGATACAGTGCGATATTAATTATATGCCATCATCTTATTGAGAGTCTCAGAGATCAGTATTTGACTATTGAAAATCCTCTAGACCTTCGGACAGAGTTGAAAACGAGATATGATCACCAGAGAACGGTGTTATTACCAAAGGCTATGTATGATTGGAGGAATCTCAGAATCCAAGACTTCAAGTCCGTGGACGAGTATAACTTGGCCCTGCTTAAAATAGTTTCAAAATTGAAACTGTGTGGTGAGGATATAACGGATAAGGATATGCTTGAGAAAACATTTTCCACCTTCCACACAAGCAATGTGTTGTTACAACAACAGTACCGTGAGAAGGGCTTCACAACTTATGCTAATCTGATCTCTTGTCTCTTGCTCGCTGAGCAGAAAAATGAAATAGTGATGAGAAACAGTGAATTGAGACCTCCTGGAACAAACCCATTACCTGAGGTATATGCAACCGTAGAGGCTAAGAAAGAGTCGAATCATGTCCAGAGTGATAGCCAACACAACCGTGGTCGTGGAAAATGGCATGGACGTGGTGGTAGAGACCGAAACTCATTTGGTCGAGGCCAAGGCAACTCATATGGCCGTGGCTCTTATGGAGGCCGTGGACATGGCCGAGGCC
>NC_027751.1:25027648-25040478 GCF_000695525.1 Brassica oleracea var. oleracea | reverse complement strand
TTTATGTTTTCTATGTTTTGATTGCTTTGAACTTATTTTATTAATGAATGAAAGTTTTTATATGAAGTCTCTAAAGTATCATTCTGGGTATAGCCAGTCTCATAGAGCGCTACGACCAGGCTAACATCCTGTTGCCTAAGGGTACGCATCTAGAGATATCTGATGCATTGTATTCACCCAGCTCTAAAAGAAGCCTATTGAGCTTTAAAGACATTCGAATGAATGGCTTTCATATTGAGACTAAGGGCGAAGGAAACAAAGAGTTCCTTCAGATCATAGAGATCGGCCAAGGCTATAAGAAAGTCCTAGAGTCTATACATGCGCTCTCTACTGGCCTTTTACTATGCTAAGGTCGGAATGATAGAGAACAATGCTGGTGAGTTCACGTCCCAAGCGTTTAATGATTACTGTATGTCCATAGGGGTAAGTGTGGAACACTCCGTGGCACATGTACATACACAGAACGGCTTGGTCGAATCATTCATAAAACGAATTCAGCTAATAGGTAGACCATTGCTTATGAGGTCTAAGCTTCCGGCCACAGCTTGGGGACACGCGGTCTTTCACGCGACCGAACTGATTCGTATCAGGCCATCTAGTAAACATAAATATTCCCCATCACAATTTCTTACGGGTCATGAGCCAGACATATCCCATCTTAAGACATTTGGCTGTGCCGTTTATGTTCCAATTTCTCCATCACATAGAACAAAGATGGGACCTAAAAGGAGGATGGGGATATATGTTGGATATGATTTCCCCACAATTATAAAATACCTTGAGCCAACTACGGGTGATTTATTTAAGGCCAGGTATGCGGATTGTCATTTATACATTTACAAAAGCTAGCTAATCAATTGCCAGATTCCTTTGCTGACCCGGAAAGAGTGACTAAGTCATATATACCAGCTGCTAATGCACCAATTAGAATTGATGTTCAAGAGGGACACAATCAAGTTGCTACGGAGTCTAGACAACGTTTGAAACGTGGTAGACCAATAGGTTCCAAAGATAAGAACCCTCGGAAAATTAAGAAAAGTGCAGAGAATGAAACTGAGGTTGTTGAAACCATAGACACGATCACAGCCATTCCTAAATCCTGGGACTTAACCGCGGCCGATCCCAAAACCCTAATAGCGATCGCGGACGATCATGAATGCTTAGATGCGGCCGGTCTTGATGTATCTAATACTGATTTTTGGGACGCCAAGATTCAAGGTACTGAAGGTCCTGATAATAATGAGATCTCAATAAACTATGTCTTGTCTGGGATACAATGGAACAGAAAGAATGTCGACATTGATGATATATTTGCATACAAGGTAGCACTTGAACTTATGGATTTGAATGAGGATCATGAACTCACGTCTATTTATGATTACCCTCAACGATCAGATTGGATCAAATGGAAAGAAGCTATAAACGTGGAGTTAAACTCTTTAAAGAAGAGTGATGTCTTTGGACCAATAGTCCATACACCATATGATGTTAAACCAGTCGGCTATAAGTGGGTCTTTGTGAGGAAAAGAAATGAACACGGCAAGGTCGTGAGATATAAACCACGGCTTGTTGCACAAGGATTCTCACAGAGACCAGGAATCGATTATGAGGAGACATACTCCCCTGTGGTGGATGCTACTACTTTTAGATTCCTGATAAGCCTGGCTATAAGAGAAAACTTTGACTTGCGGTTAATGGATGTAGTAACTGCATACTTATATGGTCCACTGGATAATGAGATATATATGAAAGAACCAGAGGGTATTGAATTGGAAAACAAATCGAGTTCTCGAGAACAACATTGTATAAAGTTGAACAAATCACTTTATGGAGTTGAACAAATCAGGTCGAATGTCCTACAATAGACTAAGTGAGTACCTAGTGAAAGAGGGCTATAAGAATGACCCGATCAGTCCATGTATTTTATAAAGAAATTCGACAATAAAGGATTTGTGATCATACCAGTGTATGTTGATGATCTGAATATCCTAGGGACCTCTGGAGAAATATCCCAAACAGTTGAATATCTTAAGAAAGAATTCGAGATGAAAGATCATGAAAAAAAAAACAAAGTTTTGTTTGGGATTACAGCTTGAGTACATAAGAGATGGAATCCTTGTGCATCAAATGGCATACAAAGAAAAGTACTCAAGAGATTTAACATGGCCGAGTCTCACCCATTATCTAGCCCCATGGTCGTGAGGTCCCTCGGCCTAGACACTGATTCGTTCCGTCCTAAGATGGACGATGAATATGTCCTTGGGCCCGAAGTGCCATATCTCAGTGCCATAGGAGCTTTGATGTATCTGGCTAGTCACACAACTTGGGTTTATTTTATACTAACCAAAACAAAGAAGGTTTAGTTGATTTTGCTGATGCAGGTTATCTTTCGGATCCACACAATGCTCGATCACAGACAGGATATGTTTTCACACATGGTGGAACGGTCATATCATGGTGTTCCATGAAGCAGACGATCGCGGCCACATCTTCAAACCATTAGGAGATCTTGGCTGTTCATGAGGCCAGCCGCGAGTTGTTCAGAACAGGGGGAGTAATACGTGTTGTACTCTTTTTCCTTCACCATGGTTTTGTCTCACTGGGGTTTCATGGGAAGGGTTTAATGAGGCAACATCTAAAGCGTATTATAATCCATGTATGGTTATGGCATCCAAGGGGAAGCGTTATAAATCATATTGTGGATGTCCATACCCGGTCCGGTTCATAACCGGCCCAATGCTAGAGAGAGCGAGAGTCGACCGTGAGGAGAAAGAGAGAGAGAGAGAGAATCGGCATCTTGCATTTTCCTTATTAGATTATGATTTGTACTATTTCTATATTTGTATTTTTTTTTCTTTAGTCTTTTGATTCTTCTGTGACAGTGTAATTATCTATATATAAAGGGTTTCTTATGTTTAAAAAGAATAAGAATATACAGTTTTTATTCCCTAGTTTCGCAACGTAGATCATGTTTTTAGACTTTGGGTGTTTTGTGGGGTTTAGGGTCCCATCTAATTAAAGTTTGACCTTAAGAGTATTTATGATATTTTGTCATCGTTTGACTTTGCATCTATATTAAGAGTTTACTTTCTTGTGCTAATAAGTTGTCTTGTCCTCTCTCTTTTTTTGTAATGGTACGGTCATATGGTGACTGGTGTGACTAGACTTTTTTTTTTTGCTTTAACTTTAGGGACTTCATAAAAGTAGATTGTTGTAGTGGTCGAATCTTATAAGACTAATAATGATTGATGTTCAAAAAAGAAACCATTGTTATGTAGTTTTTGTTGGATAATAATGACCTGAAGTTAACTCATTTTTTTATGGATTAAGGAAAAAAAAAAATACATCGAGCTTAGGAATGTTTCCATATTATTATTAGGAAAAAATGTATTTTCATCCTATATAAAGAATTTTCATGGAGAGATGTTCCATCAAGAAAAACACATTGAAAGGTTTAGTTTTGAGAGAGTTTCTAAATCTAATAAGAAGAAAAGTTCTTATAATCTTTGTGTTTGTGCAACTTTAACTGGTATCAGAGCTCCAGGTTTCGAAGATCGTTTACAAGAGGAGTTGTAACTCGATCAAAACATGGGAGACAATAACAATTCTCAAGGACGTGATAAAGGTCTTGAAATGAAGAAGGACATACGATGTATGATGCTATCATCGACGAACTACACTGTATGGTCGATGCAAATGAAAGTGATGCTTCGTTTATACGATGTTTGGGATACGATTGATCCATGGAGCGATGATGCAAAGAAGAACAATATGGCGATTTCTCTAATCTTTCAATCAGTCCCGGAAGCGCTAATAGTTCAGATAGGAGAACATGATACATCGAAGAAGATTTGTGAAGCTATCAAATCCCGTAACCTAGGTGCTGATCGCGTGAGAGAAGCGAGGTTACAGACTTTGATGTCTGAGTTCGACAAACTGAAGATGGCAGACACAGACACGGTGGATGACTACGCATGAAAACTTTCAGGCTTAGCATCGAGGGCAGCCGCGTTAGGAGAGATAATGGAAGCATCGAAGATGGTAAAGAAGTTTCTGAAGGGACTTCCAAGAACGAAGTTCATTCACATCGTAGCTTCGTTAGAACAAGTGTTGGATCTAAATTCAACGGGGTTCGAAGATATTGTTGGGAGATTGAAGGCTTTCGAATAACGCATAAAAGAATAAACCCAAGATGAAGGTCAATCGAAGCTCATGTTTGGAAAGAATGATATGCAAGGTGGTGGAAGCCATAACAACTCGCGAGGAAGAGGCAGAGGTAGAGGTTATGGTGGAAGAGGAAGAGGACGAGGAAGGTCTAAAGGTTCTGATGGTCATAACAAAGGAGGAGAAGCTGTGAACAAGACCAAGAAGGACTACTCTAAGGTTAGATGTTGGAGATGAGACAAGATGGGGCACTTCGTGTCACATTGTCCTACACGACCAAGAGAAGAAGCTAACCTAACGGAAACACAAGAACAGATGCATTATATATGCATGAAGTAGTATTCCTCAACGAAGAGAGAGTGTTTCCTAAGAGGTTTGATGAATGCGATGGAAATACGAGTATATGGTACCTTGACAATGGTGCAAGTAACCATATGACAGGCAAGAGAGAGTCCTTCTCAAACCTAGAAGAGAGCATCCAAGGTAAAGTCAAATTCGATGATGGATCAAACGTCGAGATTGTTGGGAAAGGTTCGATCACGTTCATCGGAAAAACAGGGGAGAGAAGAGCACTCAGAGATATCTACTACATCTCGAGTCTTAAACACAATATCATAAGTCTTGGACAAGCAACCGAGATGGGTTGTGAGGTTAATATGAAAGAAGACTTACTGATGCTGAAAGATCCCCGTGGAAGGCTATTAGTACAAGTCACAAGGCAATCAAACCGATTGTACAAGACGCCAATGGAGGTTGAATATCCGAAGTGTCTTCAAATACAAGAAACTGATGTTACATGGACGTGGCATGCACGGCTAGGACATGTGAACTTTGGAGTCATGAAGAATATGGTAGACAAGGAGATGGTAGTAGGGATGCCTCAGGTGAAACACGAGAAAGATGAGTGCAGCACCTGCTTAGTTGGGAAGCAAACTCGAAAGTATTTCCCGCCTAAATCAAAGTATCGAGCATCACACACATTGGAGTTAGTACATGGTGACTTGTGCGGTCTGATATCACCATCAACACCTGCAAACAATAGATATGTATTTGTCTTAATTGATGATTACTCAAGATATATGTGGACGATGCTGCTAAGAGAGAAGAGTGAAGTGTTAGATCGGTTCAAAAAGTTCAAGGAGTACGAGGAGAATCACACGAAGCTACAACTCAAAACTTTTCGCACCGATAGAGGAGGAGAGTTCACATCTTCTGAGTTCATTTGTTTTTGTGAAGAAAACAGTGTAACTAGACATCTCACCGCACCGTATACACCGTTTTGTTGAAAGCTATGAAGATACCTAATCAGCTATGGGTAGAAGCAGTACGTCATTCAACGCATCTCATAAACCGCATTGCTACAAAGGCTTTGGAAAACAAGACTCCATACGAAGGCTTGTATGTTAAGAAACCAAACATTGAGCATCTAAGGATCTTTGGATGTGTAGCTTTCGTAAAAATCAACGGTCCTCATCTTAAGAAGATGGATGATCGATCAAGGATGGTGATCAACCTAGGCACAGAGCCCGGCTCAAAAGCTTACAAGCACTATGATCCGGTCGCGAAGAAGATAGTTGTTAGTAGAGATGTAATCTTTGACGAGAAGAAAAGTTGGGATTGGTCTACACTATCAGCAACCGTGGACGAAGAACCAGGATCATTCAAGCTTCCTCATATCGATGTTACAGAAGAAGGAGATGGTGATGAGCATCAAGATCCCCAACACCATGAAGAGCAAAACAATAATAAAGAAGAAGAAGTTGTAGACGCTGGTGAACAAGAGCAAGTAGCAGAGAACAACGATGCAATAATGAAGAAGAAGAAGTTGTAGATGCTGGTGAACAAGAGCAAGTAGCAGAGAACAACGATGCAAACCAAGACCAGCATGTAACATCAAGATATGGCCGTAACATCAGAAAACCAAAGGGGTTCGATGATTACATCCTACTCGCTGAAGTTGAAGGTGGCAGACTCTTGCTCACCATCGATGGTGAACCAGAAAGTTACATCGAAGCTGCAGTGATACAAGCTTGTATCGATGCAATGAAGGCAGAGATCGAATCTATCATCAAAAACAAGACCTGAAAGCTCGTCAAGAAGCTGGTAGGTGTGAAACTGATAGGTTTGAAGTGGATTTATAAGATCAAAAGGAATACAGATGGAACGGTGATCAAATACAAAGCAAGGTTAGTTGCAAAAGGCTACGATACATAAAGGGCACTACAGAGTATGGTCTCTTCTTCAAACGGGGTGGAACAATGGAGATTACCGGTTACAGAATACAGATGTAGCTTCGCTCTTACGAAAAGATGCAGCTTCGTCCTATATAAAGAGTTCTCATGGAGAGATGTTCCATCAAGAGAAACACATTGAAAGGTTTAGTTTTGAGAGAGTTTCTAAATCTAATAAGAAGAGGAATTCTTATAATCTTTGTGTTTGTGCAACTTTAAGTTTTAATAGCTTGTAATACGAGTAATGAGCCCACTGATTAAGCCCAGCTGCGACACCGGAGAAGAAGAATGCCGGAACCAAAAGCTGACAAGTCGGTGATGCTACTGAAGTCATCAGAAGTCGGAACCTGAACCCGATTCACGTGACAAAACGCCGGAGACGGAGAGCCACTGTTGAAAGAAACAAAGAACCGACTTTTTCTCTCTCTCAAAACCAATATTTATCACTAATGAGCTCTAAAGAATATTTTGAAATAAAAAAATACTCACGTGAAAGTGGCACGTGGTTCAGCGACAAATATAGCCTGTTCAGAGCAACTTTAGGCCCAACACTATTTGGTAACAAGGGTAGAATTGATCCGCGGAGCAAGAGAGCTCTGACTCTAGTCAAGGGAAACATCGAACCGCAAGATCTGTGATTTGGTTACAGGCCAGTGAAGCCACAAATGAGCTATAAGTTGCTCCATTTAGTTGGGCTTTTTACAATAACCTAACCTTTTTTTAGCAAACAGATATTAGATTCATAGAGGATTAAAGGTTTCATGGGCTAAGCCTAGCATATTTTGAAGATAAAACAAGATTTAGTCAAAAGATCAATCTAGCATTGAAAGCCCGTGTCCTGTGATATGAAGATTAATCGACAGAAGTAAAAAGAAGAGGACATGATCGAGGCGATGTATGAAAGCACCTCGTAGAGTTCAGTCGATCGACGATCCGAAGGTAAGCACCGGCGAACACTTGAAAACCTTAGTGTAGCCAGATATGAGAGATATTGTCATGTTGAGGGAAATCACATGATGAAGAGCTCCTCTGATTGCAAGAGCCGCAAACATTTCAGCCATGATCGACATTTTCTCACAATTGTTTGCTCAAAATAATCTACGAATTTGGCCGGATCCAACTCCATCATTACATATAACTCACCTCCGCTCATGCGCACCATAAATATTTTTTTAAAAATAAAATATAATAATTTTGGGTGATATTTTATTAGTTTTAGTTGTATTTGTTTGTGTGTTTTTATGTTTTTAACTAAAGTTTTATTTATAAGTTATATAGTTCCAGTGTATAATTTTTTGTGCAATATATTCAACTTGGCCATGATATTAATTTATTTTACAATGCTAAAATCACCGGATTTTAAATGTGTTTATTATTTTTGATTCACCTTTTACCATTTTTTTTCTCAAGCCATCACCTTTATTTGTTTTATGAATACGGTTCCTCTTCTTCAGTTTTGATTTTTATAATTGAAAAATTAGCAGAACTGAAAAAAATGATTTTTAAAAATTATATCATCTTCAATTAAAACCATCTCAATAGAAACAACATTTATAGGATATTTTTTTCCAAAACCTAGTGATGTTTATTTTGATCTTGCATATATCTAAAAAATAACATTTTTTAAGATGGAAGCTATGAAAGTTTATTTCCTACAAAAGAAAGACATAGTTTTTAATGAATAGATTTTCTGTGAACGATGGATAACTTACTAATAGTTTATATTTATTTCAATAGTTTAATACTTAGATTTATGAGAATCTGTTGCTTATTGACGATTTGAAGGCACAAAAATAGTAGTAGGATTAAGAATTTGTAATGTAAAAAGAAAAGAAAATTGCATAAATTTTGCGGATATTTTTTCTAAAAATAAAAAATTGTATACTATCAAAAGGTATAATCACATAGTTTCCTTTTTATTAAGAGAGGAAAATTGATTTTTAAAATATGAATAATGTTTTTACAAAATTGGAATTTATTTTAAAGGAAAATTCTTTTATCAAATACCATGTGTCAAATATATTAAAATATTGTATTTTAATAGTAAATGTATTGCCTTTTTTATGTAAATTTCCTTTTTCATAATAATATTGTTTTATTAATAAGAACAAAAATAAAAACGAAAATATTTATAGATAATATCTTTTGTATTAAATTCCTTTTTGATAACAATTTAGTTATAAAAAATGTATTACTAAAAAGTATTATTAATGGTACTTATAATAATAAATTAAATTTATTAAGGATAGTAATAAAATATGGTTTTATTAATAAAATGAAAATAAAATAAAAATATTTATAGGTATTTCCTTTTATATGAAATTCCTCTTTAATAACATTTTTTTTATAAAAGGAACGTATTAATAAAAAGAAAAGAAAAAATAAAAAATTTAATAATGGCAATTATAGATAATAAACTCAATTCATTAAGGGTATCAATATAATAAATCATCGTGAAAGGTAACATGAGTTAACCACATAGAAAAGTGATTTATCAAATAATATTATAGAGATTTGTTATAAAAAGAATGTATTAATAAAACGAAAATAAAAAAATAATAATTGCACATATATAATAAAAGCAATTCATTAAAGATATCAATCGTAAAAATTAACGTGAGCTTGCCAAATAATAGAATATTTTCTCAAATAATGTTATAGAGATAGTATCTAATATTATGACATGTCCATATAATGTATACATGTCCATGTACTTGACTTATGTAGGGTAGGATCATGAGCCGTTGACTTCTGCAGCCAATTCAGAGGCCATAACCGACATATATGTTGGTTGGAGTGTATGCAAATGGATTGCCAAATTCACATATGTAATGACAACAAAAAACAGTAAATTAAATGTGAAGCTTCTAACACGTGTTACCATGATAAACAATACTTGATATTTCTCATGTTCATTCTAAGGTCAATTAATAACATCTACACACCACCAATGGCACCAAATGTGATAAATTTTACATAGTCACTGTGTGTGTGCGAGCCCTGACGGTGGAGATTATCAAGAGATGAAGTCAAGTCAATACTAAAACTATTGTTATAACCTTAAATTCATGGGTTTGCATTTCTAAAAGTGTAATATGTTGAACTTCATGTTGTTCCAAACCACGCGTCTATGGTCGGGTGGTCAAACTGTTCCGTGGATTTCTAAAGGGAATCGAGTTCGAATCCGCACCATACCAGACTTTCACGCGCGTGGCCACCGGAGTTTTTACATTCTCACTTCGGAAAATGGTTTAAATTTTTTCTTGTTGTTCCATCCCATAATATATATAGTAGTTGCACTTATTCTAGTCAAACAACTTATTATGGTGGACTAATATCTTTTGGGTTTTACAGGTTAGGCTATTACGTAAGAATCATGTATAATAAATTCCATATCCAAACGAACCTATAATCAGTAAAAACTAATGTCTTGTACATATATATATATATATATATATATATATATATATATATATATATATATATATATATATATATATATATTTGTTAAGAACAAGATTGAGGATGGCTCATAACCAAGAGATTATACCATCAGCGGCCCGAGAAAGAGAGAGTCGGCCAGCTTTTCCTTTTTCTTATGTCTTTATGTTTTCCTTTTCCCTAGTTGGATTATGATTTGTAATCTTTCCATTTATCTATGACGGTGTAATCTCCTATATAAGGAACCTCTATGTTATGAATAAAGATAGACTTTTCCATTACTTTTATAACACGTTATCAGCACGAAACTCTAAATCCCTAAGCTAATGCCCAAATCGAAAAACCCTAAAACTTTAACCCTAACCGACGATCCGGCGAACCCTAAACCCCGATCGCGTCTCTTGTTCCCGCATCTGTTCCTGCTCGTGTCCCCGATCAGCTTCAGCCCAAGGCGTTCCTGATCCTAGCGCAGACGTTCGCGACCCGAGAGCAACTCCAGCCCGCGACCTCTTCCTCGTTCGCGACATCATCAGACAGCTCGCGTTCGAGAGCTCGCGTCCGACGATCAAGGCGTTCCCGATCAAGCAACAAAGGATGTTCGCGACCCGATAGAAGCGACTCGATCTATTCCAGCTCGTGTCCCGTTCGTGTCCAGCTCACGGCTCAACTCCTTTGGTGGTCCGATTCAACAATCATCTAAGGTTAAAAGGTAATTCAAAACCTTAGAAGTCATAATCGAACATGAATTGATTGATAAAGAATGAAACCCTAAAACTCTAGTCTTTAGGAATCAAAACCATAGGGTAATAGATCAAAAATCCAAATTGGGTAAATCGAAGCTCTAAAAGTTCGATACCCCAAACCCTAAATCATGTTCCTACATGATTAAAACCCCAAATTGGTTTTTACAAGTTAAAATCCGATAAACCCTAACCTTATATCTATAAACCCTAAATAATATAAGTATCGGAATTAATTATACTATAATTATCAAATCACATATTAAAACCCTAATAGAATATTTTGAAATCAAAACTGTTTTCGGTTTTGATCATTGAGGTTTTAAATCTGATTGAATCTGATGCTATGTTGCTAGAATTGTTTGACCGTTAAATTGATAGATTTATTTTCTCATCCTGCTTGGTTAATTTTTCATCTGATTTAAAATTATTTAAATCGACCAGCCTGTTAAAATATTGATTGAATCCAATAGGTTTCTAGCTTGCTTTGCTTATATAATCCGATAGGTTGATAGATTGATTGAGGTTTACTTGTTTAAAATCTGAATGATCTGGTTGCATGATTCTTGAGGTTTAATATCATCTGCTAGGATTGATAGTTTTGTGATCTGATCTGTTTTAAATAGAAACACTAAATAATCCGCATGATAGGTTATATTGATCTGATTTGGATGTCTTTGAGAATTGAGAATCCGTATGCTAGGTTGATAGATTCATGATAAAATCTAATGTCTTGATGTTTAAGATTGTATGCTTAGTTTGATTAAATTGATTGGTCTGATTATATGTTTTTGAGGTTTGATAAATTCGGATACTAGATAAATTATTTACACATGGTTTATGCTAAATACCAATCAGCCTTGAAACTGATTCATTGAAATTCATGCTTGAAATCTATATTCTAGTATTGTTAAAATCAGCCTTAAAACTGATTGAGTGATTAATAAATCATTTTACTAGTCTTTCTAAAATCCATTGATTGTTAAACCCTAATTGCATGATTAATTGAAGGGTTTTTTTGCAAGATTGACTCAAAACTCAAAGTCAAACCTAAACTAACCCATGCTTTTCTTGGATTTTTCTTTTGTCCTATTCACCCCACAAGTTCATGATATTCACGAAAATGCCATCAAATTTTTTTTATTTTTTTTTCCGAAAATGACATTTTTACTCTCTCACCCTCATCATCTTCAAGTAATTACAAGATTGTCATTGTGATCAATACCCCAACCACCATGAACAACTAATTTGAAGCTCTTAATGCACCTAAAATCGATTTACACTCTCTCTTTCTCACTTGTTATGAACTAAAAACAACATCTCTTTCACTTTGCCTCCATATTCATCCAAAAAACTCAAGCTTTTGATTCAATTTTTTTTATGGTTTATAGAGCCATCCAAGCATATTATTCTTGGTGAGTTACTTTCGTTTGAGATTATGGGTGGTTGGAGAAGACTATGTGTGCTAAGGAAGTCATCTCACTAGTTTAAGGTATGAAATTGAATTTTTTTCCATATCTGATTGTGTAGAAGATTTACCCGTAAGTAGTCTGGCTGTAGAAGACTTATGGGTAAGTCTTCTGGTCAAACGGACGACTTACTTTTAAGTCGTCATCTTTGTTTGTTAAAAAAAAATCTAGAGAATACCCTAAACGACTTGATGGGTTAGTTTTGCATTTGACCGAATTGTATCAGATATTTGACTTTTCCTGGACGACTTACGAGTAAGTCGTCTCCGGGAAAACAAAATTTTCAATATTTTATTAAATCTGGACGATTTATCTGTAAGTCGTCTCAGGTTACTTTTGCAATTGGAAAATAAAACTTAAATATTTAACTTTTCACAGACGACTTACGCGGAAGTCGTTAAGTAAGACGACTTACCCATTCTCCATACACTGCATGTAACTGACGCATCATCTACAAAAATTCAAAATAAAACACATTAGTAAACATAGAGAAAATGAAAGTTTACCAAACATTGACGCAGACGACATACTAGTAAGTCGTCTGGAAGACTTACCAGTAAGTCGTCCAAACAGGTCATTTTTGCAATTGAATTTTAAATATGACGACTTACTTGCATGTCGTCTAGCTTTGTTTGTTAAAAAAAAACCTAGACGACTTACCAGTAAGTCGTCTAGGATAAATGAGTTAGTTTTGCATTTGACCGAATTGGCAAAACTAACCCATTTATCCTAGACGACTTACCAGTAAGTCGTCTAAGTTTTTTTTTTTTTAAAAAAAAAGATGG
>NC_027751.1:25024264-25025778 GCF_000695525.1 Brassica oleracea var. oleracea | reverse complement strand
AGTTAGTCGTCCAGTGTTTAGTCTTCCAGAAGACCTTCAATTAAGTCGTCCAGTTAGTCGTCCAGGGTTTTTTCTTCCAGAAGACCTTCAAGTTAGTCGTCCAGTATTCAATCTATGTACTAAAAATTTGTGTTATAAACTTATATGTGTCAACTTCTTTGTCAAATTGCACTACCAAACAAATTTGAGATGGTCTTGCCCTTTATATTATCCGAAATATAGTTAAAAAAGGTCACTACTCAGAAGACTTTCCAGACTATTAATAGTTAAGAAATCCAACATTCCAGACGACTTAACTGTAAGTCTTATGCGCAGAATATAGTTACAAAATAGGGATCAAGTTCAAATATAAAATAGGGATCAAGTTCAAATACACACATCAGCCTAATCTATCAAACAAAACAATCTAAAGTGGTCTGTTTATCACACGTCATACGTACCCAGGATGTCATCCATGTCCTTGTTTTCAAACTCATGCACGTTAGGAATCTCTTGAAATAAATCCACCGCCATCTTATCCATCATACTCTTCCCGTTGGGCTTAGCAAAGTCTTTTGTGAATGGCTCCGGGCTGTATTGGGCACGTACTTTGTCTGAGGAAGCGCACTCAACAAGCAGATAAGGGACCATGTATAGAAAAAGCTCCATTACCACATCGAGTTCTTCTGGAGAGATACTGAAACAAATGCTGTCAAAGACGACTATGTGCCTCTTAGGGATCGATATCCACATAGCAATCCAATGACTGTCGGTGAAGTTTACTGGCGCATAGATATCATTAATATCTGTCCCCCAAACCTTGTTCGATTGGCAAAATGATGGTATAGTGCCTGCATAATAATTCCACGCCCCACCCGGGAGTCTTCTTCCTAAACCGTTTTGATCGGGCTTCGAGTCCTTAAAATCCTTGAAGTTGAATATCCATTGCTGAGCAAAGAGATGATCAAGGAAGCAAATTCTCTCGCTCCTGAAATGTTGTGGGTTAGCGTCGTACCTCTTCCTCAGCACAATAATCCAAGCATCAATATGCTGCATATAAAATAGAGTACAAGTCAGAAGATATCAGACGACTTAGTGGTAAGTCTTCTACGTAGACGACTTAATTCGTCTACGACTTACTTGTAAGTCATCTGGTAAGTCGTCTACGTAGAAGACTTACCACTAAGTCGTCTGATATCTTCTGACTTGTACTCTATTTTATATGCAGCATATTGATGCTTGGATTATTGTGCTGAGGAAGAGGTACGACGCTAACCCACAACATTTCAGGAGCGAGAGAATTTGCTTCCTTGATCATCTCTTTGCTCAGCAATGGATATTCAACTTCAAGGATTTTAAGGACTCGAAGCCCGATCAAAACGGTTTAGGAAGAAGACTCCCGGGTGGGGCGTGGAATTATTATGCAGGCACTATACCATCATTTTGCCAATCGAACAAGGTTTGGGGGACGGATATTGATGATATCTATGCGCCAGTAAACTTCGCCGACAGTCATTGGATTGCTATGTGGATAT
>NC_027751.1:24987071-24990622 GCF_000695525.1 Brassica oleracea var. oleracea | reverse complement strand
CCGATGGTAAAGAAGAACCAACTATCATGTTCGAGGACGAAGCATATTCTTCCCAAGATTTTCATCACCCACGGATTGCAGAAAATTGGAGAGGTCCAAATAATGTGTGTTGTACTCTTTTTCCTTCACCATGGTTTTGTCTCAATTGGGTTTTCCAGGTAAGGTTTTAATGAGGCAACATTAAAGCACATTACAAGCTCTAAATGGTTATGGCATCCAAAGGGGAGTGTTATGAACCAGATTATGGATGGCTCATAATTAAGAGATTATACCATCAGCGGCCCAAGAAAGAGAGAGTCGGCCAGCTTTTCCTTTTCCTTAAGTCTTTATGTTTTCCTTTTTCCTAGTTGGATTATGATTTGTAATCTTTCCATTTATCTATGACGGTGTAATCTGCTATATAAGGAACCTCTATGTTATGAATAAAGATAGACTTTTCCATTATTTTTATAATAATATTCACTCCTCCCTTGGTGGAGGAAACTCTTTTAAGTTTTAATAAGAGTACGGTTTGAACAATATCCCCCTATATATTAAATGAGAAGTCACTAAAAGTGACTTGACTTCTTGCCACGTGGCAATCATACACACATTTTCAATAGAATTGAAATGATTTCATTGGTCGATTATTTTTTTTTTAATAATAATTAAAACATCGATGTCTCTTTCTTCTATCTCTTTTTTCTTCGACGTTCACTACGAAGTCTCTTTCTTCGTTCTCTTTTTTCTGCAACACCTAAAGCTTACAGAGATAGTGTGTTCCCTTTTTCGATATCTCTGATTCAGCAATCATCGAGCAGCCTCAACACCAGGTCCCTCCCTCACCCTTCTGTAGACGCTGCTCTGTTTTGAGACCACTACAAGAAAACATGAGATTAACGACAGTGGTATTCCACGTAAGTTCGCCGTAAAAGAGACTTTACAAGGAATTAGCGAGGAAACACGTTTCGTCATTACTCGTTCGTCGTAACGCATATTTTCTCGCCAATTCTTCGAAACTTAGCGAGGAAAACATTTCGTCGTAAAGACGAAGTACATCATTTCGTCGTAAAGACCACGTAAACATTCCACGTAAGGAGGTCGCCATATTTCCTCGTAAATACCTCGAAAGGTGTTCCTCGTAAATTACACGTAAATATCTCGAAAGTATTTCCTCGTAAAATACACGAAAATACCTCGAAAGTATTTCCTCGTAAAATACTCGTTTAACCTTTCTCGTCATTTCCTCGTAAACTTTCCACATAAATAAGTCGCAATTTAGCTATGATTTTACTTCGTTTTTTTATTTTGCAGAATTAAAAAATATAATTAAAAAATAATTAAAATTATTTAATTTATTAATAAAATTAAAATTTAAAATAAAAATCAATACGAAATATTTTATATATAAATAAGTTTTGAATTTATAATGCAACAACCGAAAAAAAAGAACTAAGGATCGTTCATCGCCTGGTAGAATTCCTCACTCCTCCTCGCAACACTCGCCTCGTTATGTGTGCCGGATGACTCGCCTGGAACGAGATGTTTTTGTCGCATGTTCCTCAACATGGACTCCCGTTCCAGATTTGTGGCCGCTATAACGTCCAAGAAGCCCTCGACTCCACCCATACGAGCTTTTGTCGAGGCCAACTCGTTACGCAGCTCAGTGACTTCCTCATCCCGTCTCTGACCATAAGACGATGTCGCTCTCGGAACATCGTTGACGGAACCAATCCCCAACGTACGTCCATTTTTCTTAGGGACAACCTTAAAAACAAAAAAATAAATATTGTTAGTAAAAATTTAAAGTTAAATTAAATGAATAATAAAAAAATTAAAATTTTAAAAAATTTACCTCCTCGTAAATCTTATCCACTTCAAGTGTGGATAAGGTGACGGGTAATCCGTTGGTGGACTGCTGGGTCAGCTGGGTCTGGCGGTCGTCAACCGGAGCAACCAAGTCATTGAAGATTTGCTCGGACTTGCCCCGTAGAGTGAAGCATCGGCCCGTGGCCGTGCTCATCTACCGTGTTATGGGAGGCAGAGCGAGACTGGGTGATTCTAATGGTGTCAGGATCCCGCCAATAACGGATGAGGCCATCACAGACATCCGTAGTGAGCTCAGCGGGTTTGCCACGCTCATATCCCTTCACGATCCAGTCACCCTTCCAGTTGAAGACTGTGTCCAACAAGCGAACTTTCGCCTTTGAGTAAAACGCTTTCCTCACCCTCTCATTGACTCCCATGGACCAATGATATTTTTACTGTAAAAAAATTAAATTAATAATTAGTTTTAAAATATATATATATATATATATATATATATATATATAAATCATGAAAAAAATTGAAGTATAAATAATTAATTAATAGTAACTTACAGCGTAAATTTTGAACCACGTTTTTCTGACGTAGATCGGCGTCTTTTTCCAGTTCGGATGTGGCATGGAGAAGTAACCTTTGATCGTGTCGGTTATGTCTGATGCAAGACATCCGTCAACCCCAAACCTGAAAAAAAAACAAATTTAAAGTATAAATTATTTACTAATGTTATAAAAGAATTTTAAAAGAATTAAAAATAATAATTAAAGTAACATACCACAAAGTTCCGTCCAGTATGACTGGTAAACCTTCTTTGTCTGGCCGACCGAGAAGGTCATCGACAGTGTACTGCGAGCATTGTAGGAGCACTCGGAGGCACTATCTATTCTGGAAGAATCTCGGCGGGCATTGGAGGAGCCATCGGAGGAGGCACAGGAGGAGGCATCATCGGAGGAGCCATCGGAGGAGACACATGTGGAACCGATGGTGTACTAGAAGAAGGCGACTGAGAGACTCTTTGAGAAGACTGAGTGTCGGGGAAAGTCTCCGGACCCGAAGAACCGGGAGCCGAAGAAGAACCGGGAGCCAAAGAAGGCGGGTCAAAACGACTACCAGACTCACCGAACAACTCTATGTAATGGGGAGTAAGCATGTTCTTTTGAATG
The DNA here is from genome assembly GCF_000695525.1 of Brassica oleracea var. oleracea. Taxonomy (NCBI): domain Eukaryota; kingdom Viridiplantae; phylum Streptophyta; class Magnoliopsida; order Brassicales; family Brassicaceae; genus Brassica; species Brassica oleracea. Next base: position 24,987,656 of record NC_027751.1, on the reverse strand, counting down.
CCCTATAAAAAAATTTAATCTTTGAAGTTAATATCAACAGTATTAACAAATTCTATAATTAACAATTTCTATAAATCTAGCTAAATTCCCTACATTAACCACCTAATCAACACTAATTTACATAAAATCCGTAAACCTATCTAAATTCCCTACACTAACCACCTAATATATCCTAAACTAATCAAATTAGAGAGGAATTAGAGAGAGTTACCATTGCTACGAAATAGAGAGGAAGTTGAGACGAAATCAAAGTGTGAGCGCTCGCGAGTATATATAAGAGATTAGATATCCTCGTAACTTCCTCGTAAATTTACGAGAAATTACAAAGGCCCGCGTTTTGTTTCCTTGTAAAGCCCACGTAAAATTACGAGGAAATAGTAAGGCCCGTGTTTTTATTTTACTAGGAAATAACAAGGCCTTCGTTTTCCGGTTACGAGGTCTTTACGACGATTTCGGATTATGTGGAATTAACGAGTCCTGCGTTCTTTATTTTTCAATTTCGTCGTTATTTCCTCGTTATTTTACGAAGAAATTACGAGGATTATGTTTAAATCCCTAAAATCCAAAACCCCAAATCCCATCTTC
>NC_027751.1:24985430-24986997 GCF_000695525.1 Brassica oleracea var. oleracea | reverse complement strand
TAACGAGGAACTCGCGAGGCCCGTGTTTGGTTTCCTCGTAACGTCCTTGTTCATTTATGAGGAATTACCGAGACCCGCTTTTTTATTTACGAGGAAAGAGACGAAGCTAATTGGTCGTAAAACCTTTCGAAATTTCCTATAAATACTCACCAGTTGGCTTCTCAAATCAAAGATAAACTCACCAATTTGCTTCTTAAATCAGAGATAATTACTCACCAGTTTGCTTCTCAAATTATAAAGATTTGAAAGAAAAAAAAGGAGAAGAAGAGACTGGAACACATGTGGGCGGAGACAAGGCTAGACTTACGTAGGTCTCGCCTTGTTTCTTCCCACCTGTGATTCCAGCATCTTTCTTCACTTCTTTTTTCAAATATTACAATAGTAGTCCCTAATTGGTCGTTCATTTATTAGGAAATAGCAAGATCCATATTTTTATTTTACGAGGAAATAGCAAGGTCCGCATTTTCCGGTTACAAGGTCTTTACGACGACTTCGGATTACGTGGAATTAACGAGTCCGGCGTTCTTTATTTTTAAATTTCGTCATTATTTCGTCGTTATTCTACGAGGAAATTACGAGGATTATGTTTAAATCCCTAAAATCTGAAACCCCAAACCCCATCTTCCTTATCTTCTACTTCATATATTCCAAACCCCAAACCCATCTTCCCTTTAACCTCAATCTATTCTTTCCATTCCAAACCCTAAATTCTAAAACCACAACGCCTTAACTTATAATCTCAATCTTTTATTTCTAATACAAACTCCCATTACCTTACACAAAATCAAATTATATAAATAGTCTTTCATGATTAAATCCATCAAATCACATGCATTAAGTCTGAAAATCAATCTTCATCCGTGGCATCGTCGGTAAGATCTTCGTACTCATGATTATGCGGATCAATGAGAAGGATGTCATCAATTTCTTGTTCAGGTTCCTCGACTTCATTTATTTGTTCTTCTTGCATTGGTAGTTCTTCTCCACTGATGATTCGTCCTCGAAGTGTAACTTTGATCACGGCTAACCAATTTATTCCCGATTCTCTCATTCGAGGGTATGGAAGGAAGCTAATTTGGTCTGCTTGTGAAGCTATGATGAAAGGCTCGAAATTGTTGTACCTACAAAAATAAAGAAAACGTAGAAATTAATTTATTTTGCTCATGTATGGCAAAAAAAGAATTTGTTGTACCTTCGCCCACCATTGACATCAACTACACCGAATTTGTTAAACCGAACACCTCTGTTGACGACGGGGTCGAACCATTCACATTTGAAGAGGACGCATTTCAGCTTCAATATCCCTGGGAATTCGACTTCAATAATATCCGCCAAGATCCCGTAGAAATATGTTTCCCCTTTCACACATATTCCATAGTTACTGGTCGCCCGCTGTATACCATACTCATATGTGTGAAAACTATAGCCTCGTGTAAAATACATCTATGATTTGGTGACCTTTACAAGTGGAGATTGAATTACTTCATGTAACCACTTAGGATAATTTGCATCGTCGTCAAAATCAATCTGCAAAAATAAAGAGAACGTTGAAATACAGATCATGTAT
>NC_027751.1:24985051-24985316 GCF_000695525.1 Brassica oleracea var. oleracea | reverse complement strand
ACTTGAGAAACAAATAGGCTGTAAAATCACATTTTATATTAATTAATCTTTGGCAATTATATAATCTATACTTATATGTGTTTAGAAGTGTCCATATATATTACCTTTCAAAATAACGCATCAATGAATCCTCGCAATTGAGTAGAATATAGGTGCGTGCACTATGAACGTCTTCTTCACTCGACCACCAAACCTTTTTTGATTTGCCACCGAGTCGCCCACTCTGGCTAAAGATATCTGGAAAACCAGCAACTGCATATGTTGG
>NC_027751.1:24983654-24985037 GCF_000695525.1 Brassica oleracea var. oleracea | reverse complement strand
TAAAGTAGTACGATGTGAAGTGAGAAGTTTCTTCCGTCAAACTTCCAGCAATTATAGAACCTTCAACTTTTGCGAGGTTCTTTGATTTTCCCTTCAAATATTTCATGGCTCGCTCATACTGATACATCCATCTGTAATGTACAGGTCCACGAAGCAATGCCACATATGGGAGGTGGACAGCTAGATGTTCCATGACGTCAAAAAATCCCGGAGGAAATATCTTCTCCAAGTTGCGCAATAAGATGGGAATGTTCTCCTGAAGCTGTTCCACGACTTCTTCTTTAAGAGTGCGTGTGCTCAGATCCCTGAAAAATACTCCAATGCTTTGTATATTCCAAAAAACAATTAAACACATTATTAGTCATATATTATTGCAGACTAAACCATTATAAAATTACTGTGTTATAATATACTACCTGCAAGTGCTTCATGTACGTTTGTTGGAAGTAGCTCCGCAAATGCAAAGGAAGTAGTCGTTGCATAAAGACAAGACAATCATGACTCTTCATCCCGGAGAACTTTAGACCCTTTTCAACACATCTAGAGAGATTTGAAACATACTCATCGGGGAACTTCACTTTTGATGCCACCCAATTGAACAACACTGACTTTTTTCTGAAGATAATCTGAATATCGGAACGAGAACTTGTCCATCGCTTTTTATATGTAACTCACTTCTTGAACAAATATCCAGCAAGTCCAACATCGATTTTATGTTGTTCTTTTCAATATTGTATTCAAGATGTTCTCAAAGAAATTCTTCTCTATATGCATCACATCGAGGTTGTGGCGCAGAAGAAGATCCTTCCAATATGGCAACTCCCAAAATATACTCTTCTTGTGCCAGTTGTGATGAACACCGTAAGACTCAGGCATATTACCGGGGACATGCCAATTACCACCACAGCGAACTGTTTCGTTAGCTCCGTAGTAGTCGATTTGCGCTTCAATTTGTTCTCCAGTTAGATATGGAGGAGGAGTGTCTCTCACAACCTTTTTGTGCCTAAACAATTTCTTGTTTCTTGGGTACAGATGGCCAATGGAAAGAAATCGACGGTGATAATTGAACCAACTTGTCTTCCTACCATTCCTTAGTTGAAACGCATCTGTCGTTCCATTACAATATGGACAAGCTAATCTCCCATGTGTAGTCCATCACGACAACATACCATAGGCAGGAAAGTCACTTATGGTCCACAAAAGCATCGCTCGCATCGTAAAATTCGTCTTCGTTGAGCAGTCATACGTCCTCACCCCTGTTAACCACAAATCCTTCAACTCTTTTATCAGTGGTTGTAGAAAAACATCCAGAGACCTTTTTGGATGGTTCGGACCAGATATTAATATAGTCAAGAATAGCAACTCCCGTTGCATGCACATCTC
>NC_027751.1:24976909-24983408 GCF_000695525.1 Brassica oleracea var. oleracea | reverse complement strand
ACCACATCCTTTGGTACGGTACCCTATTACGTCCCCGCCCTTGCGGCTTGAATCGTGGTTTCTTGCAGAATCGACATTCTTCTAATTTCTCATCATCTCTCCAGTAGATCATGCAGTTGTCGATGCAAACAACTATCATCTCCGAAGGTAACCCAAGACTAAAAACCAGTTTCTGAATCTCATAATAAGAATCAGCAAACACATTGTCTTCCGACAAATACTCTTTAAACAAGTCTGACTATTCATTCATGCAACTTTCAGGTAGATTGTGATCAGTTTTAATATTCATCATTCTAGCAGCCAATGACAATTTAGAGAGACCTTCTCTACAACCACTGTAAAGTGGTTGATTTGCCGCATCTAACATTTCATAAAACTTTTTTGAATCTATGTTAGGTTCTTCATCTTCATCATCATGAGCTACGAATGCATCAGCTACCATATTATGAACCCTATCATAATCTACGATCTGCTCCTCCTGATGGTAACTATATTCATTATGCAAATGATGATCAACCGGTTCTTCCTGAAAATTGTTATTACTACTACTAGCTTCATTCTGATCATAATTATAACATTCTCCTTGTTGAAACCAGATATAGTAATTTGACGTGAAATCTCTATTTATTAAATGCTTCCAAACATTTTCACGGTTTGCCAATTTCGAATTGTTGCATTTCCGACAAGGACAGAACATCTTACCGCTTTCTTGGGCGAGCGGTGTGGAATCTGCTTGATGCATAAATGTCTCCAGCCCCGCAAGGTATTCGTCACTCTCACGTTAGCATCTCTATGCATATACATCCACCTCCGCAACTCGAAAATATTTCCAGAGCCCGACATTTTTTTTTCTTTCACGTTTTTTTTTTCTTGTTGGTGCGTTTAAAATGATGTTCAAACATCCATATTTATAGGAAATTTTCGAATTGTAATTTTGCTAGGAATTTACGATGAACTTTAGTTAGGTTGCAAAAAAAAACGTGTTACAACTACAAAGTTGGTGGATTCAAAATTTTCTCGCTAAGTAGACGTAAAATATTTCCTCGTAAAGTACACGCTACATTTACGTCGAGTTTACGAGTAAAGTGTATTTTCTCGTAAAAGCCACGTGACATTACATCGACTTTACGATGAAATGATTTCGTCATTATTTTACGAGGAAATAACGTTGATTTTATATTTCCTCGTAAGTTCCTCGTAAAGTCGACGTAAATTTACGAGGATTAGTTTTCCACGTTAAGTTTCCTCGCTAAACTTGTATTTTTTTGTATTGGACGCGATGACGATGTGAAGGTAGACAGAAAGTCGCTGGAGTTCGAACCCTGATCGATTATTTGGGGTATGTTGGTGAGATCGCACGGTTTTGACTTCAGATCGTTTAATTGTATTTGAGGATTAGGGTTTTTGGGTTTAATTGGATCGTTTAATTGGGTTTAATTGGATTTGGAGATTATGGTTTTTGGTTACTGTTTGTTATGTAATGCTGAAAGATTAATGCTTTTTGTTTGTTTGTTTGGATTTGGTGAGATTCTGGGGAAGTTAAAGCAGAGACCTTTACATGACTACATTGAAAATGTTCAGAGTTATTTGACTCCTTCCATGAGAGGGTTTTTGATGGACTGGTTAGTGGAGGTTGCTGAGGAGTACAAACTTGTCTTCGACACGCTCTATCTCACTGTCTCTTATGTTGATTGATTCTTGTCCGCTAAGCCTATTAACAGGCAGAGGCTTCAGCTTGTAGGTGTTTATGCGATGCTTGTTGGTATTTTTATGCTCGCACAGGATGCGGACCAGTCACCTAGTATATATTTGTTTGGTCAGACTAAAATTCTTAATAATTGTATCAGCTAGCTAGCCGATTTGTTTCCTAAATATGCAATATTCTTGGTAGTTATCACTGAGATGAAATAATACTAAAGTCGAGCAAAGAACAAGTATGCAAAACCAAGTCAGAGGAAATGGTGGACAAAATCAAAGATTGGAGCATATAAAGCTCGTGTTATCAGAATAATTCAAAGAGATTTTGAATTAGATACCAAAGGTAAAATATTATAATCCAATATGTATCTACATGAAACTTTTCAAAACCCATGATATAAGAACACTTTCTTTGAAAAAAAATAAACAAAATGTCTCACAAATAAAAAAATATTTTATTTTAAGAGTATTTTAAAGGGAAAATTACCAAATATGACCCATAATTTGATTTTAAATATAAAAGTATACTCCTTGAATCAAATGCAAAACTAACCCAAAAGCTAATGAAATTACAAAGAGCCCCTTATGACCAAACAAAAAAAACATAATGTACTTTTACGAAGATAACCCCTGGATGTCTTCTGGGAAAAGACTTTCAGGAAGTATTCTCATATAGTAGATCTTAAAAATAATTCATAAATTTTATTAAAAATATTTTGATGGGAAAAATTGTAATTATGTAACTATAAACATTTATAAATGATATAAATTAAGATGTAGTAAAATTGAACAGTTTTTAACATAGATGAGTAAATACAGTGAGTCATAGTACTCTTTGGTTAGGGTTTGGTAACATATATTGTAGTATTGTTTGTATTTTTAGGATTAGATTTTGGGCTTAACATTTTTTAAAAAAAATTAAAATTTAACCTATATGTGTTTAGTTTCATGTATATTAAACACTTTCAAAGTTTATTTTAAGTTTAGTGAAGTGTTTTTTTTTCTATTTATTTAGTTATTTAAGTTTAGGGTATAAATTTAGAGTGTATAAGACTTTTTGAAAGTCTTCTGGGCGAGTAGTATATTTAAAGACTGAAGACTTCCCTGAAAGTCTTCTGAATCGAAAATATTTAACCTAAGCAAACTTTTTGTCTCCATATATAAAGAAAATATACACATTCTCTTTTTTCCTCTCAAATAGCTCCAACAAGAATGTAATGACTCTCACTAAAACTCTCAAATCTCTTTGAATTTGAAAACATCAAACTTTGTATGAATTTTTCATTTGTTTGTCTCATCTCACTAATTTATCTTGTTTTTGGAGATTTTTTATCACATGGTTTTCATCTTCCATTCCTTTAAAAGTAAATCTATAAATTTTGGATATCTACTTTTTGTGTTCTATAAAAGTAGATATATCTAAGCTTCCACTTATTTTCTCTTTTTGAAGTCATTTAAATGTTTTTAGATATGCAGGTTTTTCAGATCTGGGTCAGACTCTGAAAAAAAATTTAGAAGTCTTCTCGGAAGTCTTCTGAAATATAATGCGCCAGAAGACTTCTTGAAAGTCTATTGACTTCATGGAATTCCATGTTTTCTCTTTCATAACAGATCTGAGTGTTTTGGTAAATTTTCATGTCTTATTTTTTTTTCCATTTAGTAACTTTTTGTTGCATAAAGCTCTTACCTTTTTCCAAAATAACACTTTCTAACCTCTTTCTAATCTTTTTGAACTTAAAAATACCAATCATTTTTATCAATTTTTCATTTTTTGTCTCATGTCTTTCTCACTAATTTATCTTGTTTTTGCAGATTTTTTATCACATGATTCTCATATTCCACTCATTTAAAGGTAAATCTGCAAATTTTGGATATATATATATATTTGTGTATTTTATAAAAGTAAATATATCTAATCTTCCACTCATTTTTCCTATTTTGAAACCATTAAAACGTTTTTGGATATGCATGTTCTTCAGATCTGCGTTTGGATATGTATTTTCAGATCTGGATCTGACTTTGGAAGACTTCTTTGAAGTCTTCTCAAAAGTATTCTAAAATATAATGCACCAGGAGACTTCGTGGAAGCCTTCTGGCGGAGTCTTCTCCATGTCTGATTTTTTTTCATTAGGTAATTTTTTGTTGCATAAAACTCTTACTTTTTCTCAAACTAAAACTGTCTAACCGCTCTATATTCTCTTTCAACTTGGAAACACCAAACTTTATATCATTTTTTCATTTTTTTTGTCTCATGTCTCTCTAACCTCTCTCTGATCTCTTTGAACGTTTTTGGATATGCAGGTTTTTCAGATTTGAGTCAGATTTTGGAAGTCTTCTCGGAAGTCTTCTAAAACATAATTCTCTAGAAGACTTTCTGGAAGTATTTTGATGTAGTCTCCTCCCATGTCAAGTGGATTCCAAGCTTATTTTTGTGAAGGAATAATCTCTAACTCTATTTGTAATAGTTTTATATATGACATGTTTTGTTATTTATGTGTGTACTCTTTTAGTCGTGAATTCTTTTGAAAATTTGAAGAGGTATTAATGAAATTTTTAGTAAATATGTTCATGTTTAAAATATCATCTTGTCAAATATACTTGAATTTATTGAAGTTATTGATACAACTTCAATAGTAAAACAAAATAACACAAAAAATAATAAAATTTGCTAAAACTAAGGGAGAAGACTTCTAAGAAAACTTAGTCAAATTAACAAAATATCAAACATTACATAAATTCAAACATATAGCACTTTCAATAGAAGTCTTCTAGGAAGTCTTCGGAAGTCTTTCAGGAAGTCTTCCAAGAAGTCTTTTCGAAAGACTTAAATTTTAAGTGGAAAAATAAAATTTAAGCGGGAAATTAAAATTTAGGCGGGAAGTGAAAATTGAAATTTTAAATCTCATGAAAATTAAAAAGTATATCTTATGATCAAACAAGACATATTAAACCATATAACTTGATAATTTTGAAGACTTTTATAGAAGACGGATTAGCTAGAAATATTAATAAACATGAATGTTGCTAACCTCATAATTAAAATCAATTAAGTTTCGAATTTCATTTAGGAGCCCCAATATCAATTAATATACATGAATTAACAAGAAAATGTTAAAAGGCTTTTATAATTTTAGAGAAAATGAAAGTTTATTAAACATTGACATAGAAGTCGTCCGCCAGAAAACTTCCACGAAGTCTTCCATTTAGGTCATTTTTGCAATTGAAAAGTTACAAAGGAAGACTTCCAAAGAAGTTTGTTGTAGAGTAGACTTCTATGGAAGTTTTCCTTTGTAAATATCGGCTTACTTTTGTGTTTGAAATTTCTTCGAAAATACCAGAAAAGACTTATCGGTAAGTCTTCAAGGATAAACAAGTTAATTTTACAATTGACCAAATTTTGTCAGAAATTTGACTTTTTGTAGATGACTACATGGAAGTCTTTCACCAGAAAAATAAAACTTAACTATTAAATTTAACTAGACGACTTTCATGTAAGTCGTCTTAGGTTACTTTTACAATTGAAAAATAAAATTTAAATATTTAATTTTAATTAGACGACTTTCATGTAAGTACACGGAAATCTTTCGGCGGAAGACTTACACGGAAATCTTCCGGCGGAAGACTTACACGGAAATCTTATGTGATAACCAAAATTTAACCAGAATCTCGGAATAAAATTCTAAAAGACTTTCGTGTAAGTCGTCTTCTGAAAGACTTACATGGAAGTCGTCTAATTAAAATTAAATATTTAATTTTTATTTTTTAATTGCAAAATTAATCCGAGATGACTTTCACCGTCAGTTAGAAGACTTCCAACGAGAGTTCAAAAGACTTACATGGAAGTCTTCTGGAGGAAGACTTTTGTGTAAGTCATCTAGAGAAATTCAAACTTCTGACACAATCTGATCAATTGCAAAACTAACTTGTTTATCCTAGACGACTTACCAGGAAATCTTCTCTGGTATTTTGAGATTTTTTTATTAAGAAAGAAAAGTTGGAAGATTTCTAGAGAAGTATTCTCTAAAAACACACATAAAAACAATTGCAAAACTAATATCTGCATTGACCAGAAGACTTTCATATAAGTCTTCTACAACAAGATGACTTCTGTGACAAGCAGATCTGGAAAAAAAATTAATTTTATCCTTTCAACCAGTGAGATAGCTTGATTATTTTATTTTATCACACATAACTTCACCACAAAACAGATCCACTTGTTAATGACCAAGAATCATGAGTTTAAACCTTATAAAGTTTAGAATCAAAATCTTGGGTTTTTTTTTATGAATATAGAGAGAAAGTGAAAGAGATGTAGTTTGTGTGCATAAATAATAAGATATGAAGAGTAAAAATTAAAACTTTGGTGCATTAAGAGTTTCAAATTGGTTGTTCATGGTGGGTTGGTGTATTGATGACAATGGTAATATTGTAAATATTTGATGAAGATGAGGATGATAGAGTAAAACACTCATTTTCAAAAAAATAATAATAATAATAATAACTAAATTTTTCACACGCACATCCGTGTAGATAGATTTTCATTTTATAAATATATAAGGGATACCATCGCAAAACTTTAAAAGATATTTACATTTTAGTGTTATATATTGTGTAAATCTATAATGTTATTGGTTATGTTTCTTATTCGATATTATTAATGTATAATGATTTGTTTTATATATTTTACTTTATTATTAATTGTTATTATATATTAATATATTTTCGAGTTTGGTAAAATAAATTCATAGTATGAAATAAAAAAATTGAGAATCTCCTTCATTTTTTCTAATTTTTACAGACT
>NC_027751.1:24963850-24976768 GCF_000695525.1 Brassica oleracea var. oleracea | reverse complement strand
CTATATAATTTATAAGATTTTTTAGAAATCTTATATATTAAATAGATTAACTTAAATAGTCAAATAGAAGTAATTGATGAAATAGACCTAGTATGATTTTTATGGTATTTCTTTTAATAAAGAAGATATAGAATATAATTATAAAATTTGAAAAATAGCATACACTTTTATTTTATCTTGTTTCATAATAAAATTTTATTTAAATTAATGTATAATAGTATATATTATTAATTACGAAATTAATCAATGGTATTAATTTAAATAAAATATTTTAAATTTTTACAAAGATTTTGTTAGATTTTTTCTCAACATTTTGTTATAACTAAAAATAAAATTTAAATTTACAGTTAAAATTGATTTATTATAATATCTTTATATATTGAATAGATTAATATAAATAATTAAATAAATGTAATTAATGAAATGAACCTAAATATGGTTAGTATAACTTTTTATGGTAGATAAAAATGGTACTTCTCTTTTAATAGAGAAGAAGACATTTTCTTGAATAATCTGAATTTCTAGAGTGAATAAGGCAAATAAAAATTTCAAAAAGATTATGTGTTAGTTTTTTGTTTAACTTTTTGTTTTGAGTCATATTTAAAAAGAACCTTATTTTAAAAGTTATACTAACCTTATTTAGGTCTATTTCATTAATTACATTAAAATTAGTAATAAACTAGTAATTAAAATTCTTTTCTGTTTATGAGATGTTTTTGTTAAGAATTTTTTTATTGAAAACAGATTAAATTATCAATTAAATATGGGAAATGGTTGGCTAGGGATAGGGAGAGTGAGAGAGAGAGAGAGAGAGAGAGAGAGAGAGAGAGTCCTAGATCCTGGGGCAAATGACAGTTGGGACATGCTGTCGCCATTATCGCACCATCCATCCATCATCCAATGTTGTTATTTATTATTTATTGAATAAAATGGCCTGCCTTTTATTTCACCACTAGCCTCCTTGATTGTGACTTATCGTTTCTACATACATTCAAATAATATTTTGCTTTTTCCTTTTTTCCTTATTGCTTTCCTTTTCCTCTCCCATAATATGGTCGCCGTATGTAACATATGATACTAGATTTTATTAACACGAATGTCGCCTCTCCAAACACATTCAAGTATTTATAAACAAAAAGAAGACACCATATAGTTATTTTTTTGTTCACTCACCATATAGTTCATTTACCTTCAGAATATCATTGATATCCCACATGCACAACTTTGTCGAGAAATCCACTCTTTCTGTACGTAGTAATTCAAAATCTCTCTTCGATTTTGTATTCATGCAAAGCGATCTATCATCAGTACATTGTAAATCATAAATCATCTACATTATAGAGGAGAATAGTAAATTAATCTGCGAAAATCATTGCCTCTTCTTAGCATATAAAGTTCTTGTTTTTAGCATAAGTTCATTGGCTAGGTCTTTTTGTTAATTTCCTCATATTTTAAGAAATGTAAACCGTGGTTAAGATGAACTGGTGAATTAATTGAAACATAAAAATTTGAAATGAAGAATACATACCCTGGTGGAAAAAGGAGGATTAATGATAATGGTGGATGGCCTAGAGAAAAGAAGCAAGTAGACATTAAAAAGAGTTATGTGCAATGCAAAGCATATGTTTACTCTATTTATAAAGAAGTGGTCCTTGCCCTATCATCTTTTCTTTTAATACTCATTTCAAATACCTAGCTCCATTCGTACTCTTTCATATAGCCAACCCCTACCATATTACTCTCAACCTTTTTTAATAACCGAATAATTTCTTCTTTTTTTTGAACACCAATACTTATATTAAAATTAAATATCCGATGGGCTAAGCCGGTTACAACCTCGGAGATACTCGACACTAAGCAGATAAGCTAACATAATTAAAACATAATGGAAGATAGAGATGGCTAAGGAGAGAAGAAACCCGTAGAAAATCTTCACTTGTAATCCTAAAACCCACGTTCTAAAGAACACAAAAAAATTGAAATCGACGTTGAAGTGAGAACGGTTGAAAACCGTCTCTGAAGATGCTTGGATCTCCCGACGTTGCAATGAGGTGCGGAGAGGCTGCCGGAGTAGGACTACACACAGAGTCGTCGACGGTACATCCTCATGAGTTGAGGTCCAGGTCCATGATATCTTAAAGTGCTGTGGTGGTGGATGAGTGCGCTTGGAGGCTTTGCTGATGAGTTCTTAGCAACCAGATAATGGGCCAAACACATATGGCCAAGCCCAAGAAGTTCCGGATCTGTGCAAGTCCAGCTCGTGTAACAAGGGGGCTGCATGAGGCGACGGGAAGACGGAGGGGAGATGCGCCGGCCTTTGGAGAGATGCGGTAATTGATTGTCGGTGGAGGTAGAGAAGCAGTGCAGAGGAGAGTTGACGGTTCCAGATTCCAAGCAGGTGACGATCCAAAATGACGCGGCTCCATCGTTGGAGCGTGAACAGCAGCAATGAAGGCTGCGGTGTTATCGTCGACAGGCGTACCGGCGAACCAGTTCGAGGAGTAGCAGTGTGCTGCGATGTCGGATCTGGAACATAGCGGAGGAGACCTCCCTATTGTTCTGATCACACGATATTAGAGACCAATGTATATAAGAAATCCTTCCTTATTAACTTAGGAAAATCACTCAAAACCTAAGCTCTCACAAATCAATCTCTAAACTCACACATTAATGGCACATCTCTCCATTCTCTTATATAGAGACTTTTATATTCCTAAACACACTAGGTATATCTTATTTAGATAACTCCTAAATAAGATGTGTTTCCTAATCAATCTAGTTTTAAGTTAGCTAGTGGATTAAGCTACTTTCAAGATTATCCTCAACATTCTCCCATTTAATCTTGAAGTCACCATCTTTCAAATCTTGAATTCCAACAAGCTCTCTCATCTCTTTGAACTTGATTCTCCCTAAAGCTTTCGTTAGTATATCCGCCTTCTGCAAGTTGCCTGCGATGTGCTCTACCTCGACTTGATTGTTGTCGACACATTCCCTGATAAAATGGTATCGCTTATGTATATGTTTGCTTCGACCATGGAATACAGGATTCTTGGTGAGAGCTATCGCAGACTTATTGTCTAGCCTTATCACCACTTTCTTGCTTTCTTTCTCTAAGATTTCTCCAAGGAGTTCTTGCAACCATATGGCTTGTTTTGCTGCTTCGGTGGCTGCCATGAATTCGGCTTCACAGGATGAGAGGGCAACAGTCTCTTGCTTTGATGAACACCAAGTGATCAGGCACTCATTTAGATAGAACAGGTGTCCCGTTGTGCTTCTTCCATCGTCGAGGTCCACGTTATGGGATGAATCAGAGTATCCAATCAGTTCTGATTGATCCGTCCTCATGAATCTAAGTCCATACGCAAATGTACCTTTCAGATATCTTAGCATTTGCTTCAGAGCGGCCTGATGACTCTCCTTTGGCTCGTGCATATACGTACTTAAGACTCCCACAGAGTATGACATATCTGGTCGGGTATGAAGTAGATAGCGCAAACACCCAATAATTCTCCTAAACTCCTTTTCATCTATATTTCGTTCTTCTGGAGCTTTGGAAAGCTGTAAACCGGCATCCATAGGTATTTGTACTGCATTGCAATCAGCCATCTTGGTCTCGTCTAATATTTTCTTGGCATAGCTTTCTTGTTTCAGAGTAATACCACCTTTGAACTGAAGTACTTCAATTCCCAAGTAGTACGTCAATAGACCAAGGTCACTCATATCAAACCTAGAGGACATTCCTGCTTTGAACTCGTTGATCATGGTTACCTTTGAGCCGGTGATGAGAAGGTCATCCACGTAGACTGCTACTAGTAGAAGCTCATCTCCCTCACGCTTCCGGTATAGTGAAGGTTCCTTGCTGCATCTCACGAACTCAAGCTCCTCAAGTACTTGATTTAACTTCTCATTCCAGGCTCTTGGAGCTTGTTTTAAACCGTATAATGCCTTCTTAAGTCTATAAACCTTTCCTTCACTCCCCTTGACTTCAAATCCTTCCGGTTGCGAGACGTACACAGTCTCTTTGAGGTCACCGTTTAAGAATGCTGTTTTGACATCAAGGTGATGTACTTCCCATCCTCTAGAAGCTGCTAGACCGAGGATGAATCTTACTGTCTCTATGCGTGCGACGGGGGCAAACACCTCCTCATAATCGATGCCATGCCTTTGTATATATCCCTTTGCAACCAATCTTGATTTGTGTTTGTTTATACTCCCATCAGAATTCCTTTTGATCTTAAAAATCCACTTAAGTCCAATAGCTTTTGCTCCTTGAGGGAGATCAACCAATTCCTAAGTGTTGTTTTTTACTATCGAGTTGATCTCTTCTTTGCACGCATCCTTCCACACTTGTTTTTCAATGGCTTCGCTAAAATCCCATGGCTCATCGTTTATGAGCAGCAGAAGTTTGTCACCTTCAATGTCAGCTAGGTACACATAGTCATCTAAGTAGCTTGGCTTCCTTGTGACTCTCGTTGATCTTCTCACCAATTCTTGAACTTGCTCTGTATCTGAGACAGAGGACTCCTTTTCTTCATCTGTTTCTTTAAGGCGAGAATCAGAATTATGGCTCTTATCTTGTACTTCTTCCTCTTCCTCTTCTCCTCGTATTCCATTGTTACCATGTTCTCCAAACGAGACTTTGAACATGCCAGGTTGATCTTCAGAGTTGTTATTGGTCGATACATCCCACTTCCATCCTTTGTCCTCTGCAAAGACAACATCCCTGCTTACAACTACCTTCCGAGTGTTAGGATCAAATAATCTGTATGCCTTTGATCCAGGCTCTATTCCTAGGTGAACCAGAGTTCTTGTTCTGTCATCAAGTTTCTTCAGCTGATGGCTATCATACTTTGCGAACCCTAGGCACCCAAACACTCGTATGTGTTCAACAGTAGGTTTCTTTCCCTTTAGAGCTTCGTATGGAGTCTGTGTTACCAAGACCCTCGTGGCAATACGATTAATTAAATAGGTAGAATGTCGAACTCCTTCTCCCCAAAGGTAGTTGGGGACATTCATGTGTTTTAAGATGCTTCTTGTCATCTCCATCAGTGTTCTGTTCCGACGTTCCACCACTCCATTTTGCTGAGGTGAGTATGGTGCCGTAAGGTGTCTATTGATTCCTGTAGCTTCGCAAAATGCATTGAACTCTGTAGATGTAAACTCTCCTCCCCTGTCGGTTCGGAAGGTTTTAATAGTCTCCCTTGTTTCTCCTTCCACCATTGTTTTAAACCTTTTAAACTTCTCGAAAGCCTCACTTTTTTCTTGCAGCAAGATGGACCACATGTATCGACTATAATCATCAATAAGCACAAAGATATATCTACTTCTTCCTGCAGTTGATGGCGATATAGGACCACATAAGTCTCCATGAACAAGCTCGAGCTTCTTGGTAGCACGGAAAGATGTTGCAGCGGGGAATGAATTCCTTGTTTGTTTGCCAAGTAAACACGCAGTACATATCTCGCTCTCAACGTTTAGTTTTGGTATACCTCGGACAAGTTGATTCTTCACCATTGACTTCATTGTGGTTCCTCCAATATGACCTAAGCGTGCGTGCCAAACACTGTACTCCGTTTTAGTGGATACCTGGAAGCATTCTGTATGAACAATGTCCATAAGAACTTTGTATAGTCGATTTAGTGATCTCTTTGCTTTGGCGATGAGGTTTCCTTCTTTATCATGGAGTGTCAGATATTCTTCTTTCATTCTTACTTCACATCCAGCTTCCGTCGCTTGACCAAGGCTAATGATATTGCTTTTGAGGTCCGGTATGAAGTAGACGTCAGCAAGAACTTTCTGTTCTCCGTTTTGGCTTACGAACAGTATAGATCCTTTACCTTTAATATCAACTCGTGAATCATCTCCAAAGTGAACCTTCCTAGTAATACTTTCATCAATAGTTTTGAAGTAATCTCGCACACCCGTCATGTGATTGCTCGCACCATTGTCTAAATACCACACTCTGTTGCTATCAGTACTTGTCTCGAACTCTTTTGGCTTGACGTTTTTTTCGTTAAGAAACACAATCTCATGCATAAGCAGACCATCAGCTTCGTGTGTTTCATCATTCTTGGTTTCATATGCCTCCTGTAGCTTTAACAACCTGTCAGGACAGCTTGAAGCAAAATGTCCAAGCTTATCACACCTGAAACACGTAACCTTTGAGTAATCTATCTCTCTGTATGATCTCCCACGACCGCGTCTACCGTATGATCTTCCTCCTCGGCCTCTGCCTCTGTACTCTCCATAATATTGTCCGTTTGTTGACTCTGAGGTAGCATACATGAGTTTAGTTTGGTCGTTTTGACTATCATCTTCATCATCACATATTCTTTCCTCATACGCTTTCAAACGTCCTACTATGTCTTCAAAGCTTGTAATCTTTAGATCAAGGACTTGTTCCAACGAAGCTACCATAAGTATATATTTCTTTCTAGGTAAACTCTTGAGAAACTTCTTAACAAGTTTAGTTTCCTCAATAGTTTCACCCAAAGCAGCTGATTTTGATGATATCTCGGATAGCTTGCCGAAGAAGTCATCGATTGATTCATTGTTTTTCATCTTTAAGCGGTCAAACTCAGCCATTAGAGTTTGCAACCTTGCCTCCCGGACTCTGTCTGCTCCTAGATGTCGAGCCTTGATCGCATCCCAGACTTGTTTTGCCGAGATAAGCTCTCCCAACTGGAGAATAAGGGCTTCAGGTATGGATTGGAAGAGTAATGCAATCGCTATGTCGTTTTTCTCACTTTCTGTCGACTCAGTTTCGACGAACTCCCATGCTTTGTGAACCTTAAGAAGTATCTTCATCTTGATCGCCCATACTGTATAATTTGTTGACGTTAGCATAGGGCAGCTGATCGTGGAAGAGGATATCTCCTTAGGTTTGTTGACGATGGCTGATAAATCACCCATAGTTGTAGTTCTTTCTTTTGCTGGCTCTGATACCAATTATTGTTCTGATCACACGATATTAGAGACCAATGTATATAAGAAATCCTTCCTTATTAACTTAGGAAAATCACTCAAAACCTAAGCTCTCACAAATCAATCTCTAAACTCACACATTAATGGCACATCTCTCCATTCTCTTATATAGAGACTTTTATATTCCTAAACACACTAGGTATATCTTATTTAGATAACTCCTAAATAAGATGTGTTTCCTAATCAATCTAGTTTTAAGTTAGCTAGTGGATTAAGCTACTTTCAAGATTATCCTCAACACTCCCCGCTTGGTCGTTCTCGAGCACATTGAAGATGATTGAGCGAGCTACCCGGTAGATTCCGGAACAGAGCACATTTCCGAAGGCTGCGGAGGTCATCTTCGGCGGATTTGAGTATAGATCCAGAGCAGGTGTTGAATAACCGGTAGGGCAGAGTGCAAATGATGGGCCTTTCGGGCTTGTCGTCGGAGATACGATGAACCAGAGAGAGAGAGAGACACCGATAGGGTTGGTTCTAAGCCTCGTCTCGTCCATCTCCGTCGAGGGACACAGCAGAGCTTCCATCCACCAAGCAGTCGCAGTTTCGTGAGCGGAAGGAAGCAAGTGAACAAGTGTGAACAGACCATGGTGATGAAGAAGAGCGAGAGATTCAAAAGTGAGTTCCAGCGCCGGTTCAGTTCTAATTTAAATCTTGATTGATAAAGGGAAATTTGTAGAATATAAATAGAATTCTAGATACTCTTTGGCTACACTGGAATCACACATAAACATTTAATCATTTTCATCATTTGAAAAGGGCGACGCTACGACGTCTCCTTTCAGTTTCCTTCATTTCTACAAATAAAATTTAATCATTTTCATCATTTAAAGAAATCCCACTGCCGAGACGAATAGAGTATTATTTGGACCGATTAGCTATTGTGAGTAATTTAATAATGTGATTTTATTTTGGGTGTGTAATCCAGTGTATCATGAATTAAAATAAAGGAAAATGGGCGAGGATGTATTATACTAATCTAAATTAATACGTATAGCAGAGATATGTTTATTTAGTCTTTGGTGAACAACCATCAAATAAACTAAAAAATAGTTAACAGTTTGTTGCCTGAAATTTTGTGACCACGCAGTTATGTGGTGTGAGATGAGAGTTTGGACCATATTCGATCAATGTTGTTTCACCTACTCTTTAATTATTTTTAAAAAATAAAAGTAGAACATAAACATGAACGTTATAACCTTTGTTTAATAAATCAACAAGCCTTAATCAAGAATTAACTCAATTAAGTATTTTTCTTCCTTGATTAACCCGAGAGACATGAATGGTGCTTCGTCTCATTCAGGACCACTTACCACGTACGTAAATAACGGTAAGATTTTAATACGACTTTACGTGAAAAAAAACTTAAACAAGCTTTAATGTTTTTATCAGGAGGAGTCATGTGATGCCTACATTTCTAGTTCTAGAATAAGATGTGTATTACGTAGTAATGTTTACGTGATGTCGGTCTAAATAATGAGATGTATACAAAATTAAAATTGTACTATTCGATTTTGTATTTCATTTTAAAATTGTATAACATTCAACAAAATCCTATTTGTTATAAATCATATAGTATAGTGGATGTCCATAACCGGTCCGGTTCATAACCGGCTCAATGCTAGAAAGAAAGAGAGTCGACCGTGAGGAGAAAGAGAGAGAGTCGACCGTGAGAAGAGAGAGAAAGAGAATCGGCATCTTGACTTTTACTTATTAGTTTATGATTTGTATTATTTTCATATTTGTATTTTCTTTCTTTAGTCTTTCCATTATTCTATGACGGTGTAAATCCCTATATATAAAGGGCTCCATATGCTTATGAATAATGATAAAAACAAGAATACAAAGATTATATTCTCTAGTTTCACAACACGTTATCAGCACGATATAATCTAAATCCCTAAGCCAAAACAAACCGCCTAAAACCCTAACCCTAATCGGCGAACCATCCTAATCTCGATCGTGAAACCTTACATCCCGATCCTTGTTTGCAATCTGTTCCCGATCAGCTTCAGCTTAAGGCGTTCCTGATCCTAGCTCAGACGATCTCGGCTTGTTCAACCACAGATCGCAAACAAGACGATCTCAGACAGCTCGCGGACAGCTCGCAACCCGATCAGCACGTTGGACAGCTCGCGTTCCCGATCTCAGCAATCAGACAGCTCGCAACAACATCAGCTCGCGTTCCGATCAGTTCCAGCTCGCGGTTCATCTCTTTGGTGGTCTATTCAACCCTACTTGAGGTTAAGGTAATTCGAAACCTTAAAGAGAACCCATAATCGAATTTGATTGTTTGATAAGAATCGATTCCATAAAAACTACAAACCCTAATAGTATGATCTAATGTTGAAATCAAAACCATAGGGTAATAGATCAAAACCCCAATGAGTAAATCGAAGCTCATAATCATAAGTTCGATACCCCAAACCCTAATCGAGATTGATTGTTTGATCAATTTAAATCGAAATCTTCATGGTTTTGAATCTCAAAACCCCAATGATCTAAGATCAAAATCGAAACCCTAATATCCACAATCCTAGCCGCATACATGCTTATTGCATGAATGCATGTAATCAATTTTATTTAAAACCCTAATACTAAAACACATTCGATTTTATAAACCCTAATTCGAAATCATTGATTGATTGAATGAATTAAAACGAACCCTAATCTAATGCTTTGAATCGAAATTGATTGTTTGAATGATTGTATGTTTGGATATAGTATGCTAGCCTTGATTAATTAAAACCGTATTGAATTTGATCACATAGAAATCGATTGCTAGGATTGATAATCTCATTCTTGAATGTGGTTGTTTGAATTGATAAAACCGATTAAAAGATTTTCAAATTGAAGTTGTATTGATTGTTTGATCGAAACTCTAATGTCTTGAAATTAAAATCAAATACTATCTTGTTTGATTGATTAAAACCGAATGCTTGAATTGAAATAGAAATCGCTTGCTAGATTAAATGATTTATGCATTCTCGTCTTGATAATAATCCGGCTAGTATTGATAGTTTTCATACAATCTCGAATGAACCCTAATTGATGCATTGCTCGACTGTTTGATTGCAATTATACATTGAACTCTTAGAAAACTGTTTGCTAAGATTGAAAACGAATGACATTGATTTCATTGAAACCGTTTGCTAAGATTGTAGTCGTGCGGCTTGTTTGCATCATGCATGCATAATAGTACGAACTGATTGCATGATCTGAATGCTAAGATTGAACATGTATGCATCATATACGAATGACCTATTTGCATCATACTTAGAATCCGGATTGCTTGACCATATTGATTGCATTCACTTGAACACCTTTAAATATAAATTATGAAACATATGATTTCAGATGTCGAAAATCAACAACTTAGATTTTGCTGCCCTAAGTCTCTCTGGAGATAATTACTTGCAATGGGCACTTGATGCTAAGATCATCTTAAAATCTAAGGGACTTGGTGAATGTATCACCGAGGACAATAATGCAAGTGAGAAAGATAGATACAGTGCGATATTAATTATACGCCATCATCTTATTGAGAGTGTCAAAAATCAGTATTTGACTATTGAGAATCCTCTAGACCTTTGGACAGAGTTGAAAACGAGATATGATTACCAGAGAACAGTGTTATTACCAAAGGCTATGTATGATTGGAGGAATCTCAGAATCCAGAACTTTAAGTCCATGGACGAATATAACTCGGCCCTGTTTAAAATAGTTTCAAAGTTGAAACTTTGTGATGAGGATATAACGGATAAGGATATGCTTGAGAAAACCTTTTCCACTTTCCATACAAGTAATGTGTTGTTACAACAACAGTACCGTGAGAAGGGCTTCTCTACTTATGCTAATCTGATCTCTTGTCTCTTGCTCGCTGAGCAGAACAATGAGATGTTGATGAGAAATAGTGAATTGAGACCTCCGGAACAAACCCATTACCTGAGACACATGCGACCGTAGAGGCTAAGAAAGAGTCGAACCATGTTCAGAGTGATAGCCAACACGGCCGTGGTCGTGGAAAGTGGCATGGATGTGGTCGAGGCCGTAACTCGTTTGGTCGAGGCCGAGGCAACTCATATGGCCGGGGCACCTATGGAGGCCATGGACATGGCCGAGGCCGTGGTACATCATAGATGTGGTATGGATAATCATTGGGCTAAGACATGTAGGACTCCCAAACATCTCGTTGACCTCTACAAAGAGAGTTTGAAAGGGAAGAATCCTGAAGCTCATATGACTTATCAAGATGGTGAAGATGATTTCAATCATGAACGAGACGATCTTATGGATTATGAAACTTCAGATTGTTTAAAAGAATGAAGTTGAATTCGACATCTATGTTTTCGTGTTCTTTGCTTTATGTTTTCTATGTTTTGATTGCTTTGAACTTATTTTATTAATGAATGAAAGTTTTTATATGAAGTCTCTAAAGTATCATTCCGGGTATAGCCAACCTCATAGAGGGCTACGGCCAGGCTAACACCCTGTTGCCTAAGGGTACGAATCTAGAGATATCTGATGCATTGTATTCACCCAACTCTAAGAGAAGCCTATTGAGCTTTAAAGAGATTCGAATGAATGGCTTTCATATTGAGACTAAGGGCGAGAGAAACAAAGAGTTCCTTCAGATCATAGAGATCGGCCATGGCTATAAGAAAGTCCTAGAGTCTATACATGCGCTCTCTACTGGCCTTTTACTATGCTAAGGTCGGAATGATAGAGACCAATGCTGGTGAGTTCACGTCCCAAGCATTTAATGATTATTGTATGTCCATGGAGGTAAGTGTGGAACACTATGTGGCACATGTACATACACAGAACGGCTTGGCCGAATCATTCATAAAACGAATTCAGCTAATAGCTAGACAATTGCTTATGAGGTCCAAGCTTCCGGCCACAGCTTGGGGACACGCGGTCTTGCACGCGGCCGAACTGATTCGTATCAGACCGTCTAGTGAACATAAATTCTCCCCATCACAATTGCTTACGGGTCATGAGCCAGACATATCCCATCTTAAGACATTTGGCTGTGCCGTCTATGTACCAATTGATCCACCACAGAGAACAAAGATGAGACCTCAAAGGAGGATGGGAATATATGCTGGATATGATTCCCCCATGATTCTAAAATACATTGAGCCAACTACTGGTGATTTATTTAAGGCCAGGTATACGGATTGTCACTTTGATGAATCTGAACATCCAACATTAGGGGGAGATAGCAATATGTTGGTAAAAAAAGATTACATGGAATCAAACATTCTTATCTTGGTAAGCTCGTCGGACTCAGGAATGTGATTTAGAAGTCCAGAAGACTATACATTTACAAAAGCTAGCTAATCAATTGCCAGATTCCTTTGCTGACCCGAAAAGAGTGACTAAGTCATATATACCAGTTGCTAATGCACCAATCAGAATTGATGTTCAAGAGAGACACAATCAAGTTGCTACAGAGTCTAGACAACGTTTGAAACGTGGTAGACCAATAGGTTCCAAAGATAAGAACTCTCGAAAAACTAAGAAAGGTGCAAAGAATGAAACCGAGGTTGTTGAAACCCTAAACACGGCCGCAGCCATTCCTAAATCCCGGGACTAAACCGCGGCCGATCCCAAAACCCTAATAGCGATCGCGGCCGATCATGAATGCTTGGATGCAGCTGGCCCTGATATATCTAATCATGATTCTTGGGACGCCAAGATTCAAGGTACTGAAGGCCCTGATAATAATGAGATCTCAATAAATTATGTCTTGTCTGGGATACAATGGAACAGAAAGAATGTCGACATTGATGATATATTTGCATACAAGGTAGCACTTGAACTTATGGATTTGAATGAGGATCATGAACCCACGTCTATTTATGAGTGCACTCAACGATCAGATTGGATCAAATGGAAAGAAGCTATAAACGTGGAGTTAAACTCTTTAAA
>NC_027751.1:24956519-24963815 GCF_000695525.1 Brassica oleracea var. oleracea | reverse complement strand
AAACCAGTGGGATACAAATGAGTCTTTGTGAGGAAAAGAAATGAACATGGTGAGGTCGTGAGATAAAAAGCACGGCTTGTTGCACAAGGATTCTCACAGAGACCAGAAATCGATTATGAGGAGACATACTCCCATGTGGTGGATGCTACTACTTTTAGATTCCTGATAAGTCTGGCTATAAGAGATAAATTAGACTTGCGGTTAATGGATGTTGTAACTGCATACTTATATGGACCACTGAATAATGAGATTTATATGAAAGTACCAGAGGGTATAGAGTTGAAAAACAAACCGAGTACTCGAGGACAACACTGTATAAAGTTGAATAAGTCACTTTATGGATTGAAACAATCAGGCCGAATGTGGTACAATAGGTTAAGTAAGTGCCTAGAGAGAGAAGGATACAAGAATGATCCGATCAGCCCTTGTATCTTTATAAAGAAATTCGGCCAGGGCTTTGTGATTATAGCAGTGTATGTTGATGATTTAAATATCCTAGGAACCTCCGGAGAGATCTCCCAAACAGTTGAATATCTTAAGAAAAAATTTGAAATGAAAGATCTTGGAAAAACAAAGTTATGTTTGAGATTACAGCTTGAGTACATTAATGATGGAATCCTTGTGCATCAAATGACATATACAAAAAAAGTACTCAAGAGATTTAATATGGCCGAGCCTCACCCATTATCTAGCCCCATGGTCGTGAGGTCCCTCGGCCTGGATACTGATCCGTTCCGTCCTAAGATGGACGATGAAGGTGTCCTTGGTCCCGAAGTGCCATATCTCAGTGCCATAGGAGCTTTGATGTATCTGGCTAGTCACACACGACCAGATATATGTTTTGCCGTGAATCTATTGTCTAGATTTAGCTCTTGTCCAACTCAAAGGCACTGGAACAGGATTAAACATGTTCTTCGTTACCTGCAGGAACGAAAGACTTGGATTTATTTTATACTAATCAAAACAAAGAAGGTTTAGTTGATTTTGCTGATGCAGGTTATCTTTCGGATCCACGCAATGCTCGATCACAGACAGGCTATGTTTTCACACATGGTGGAACGGCCATATCATGGCGTTCCATGAAGCAGAAGATCGCGGCCACATCTTCAAACCATTCGGAGATCTTGGCCGTTCATGAGGCCAGCCGCGAGTTGTTCAGAACAGGGGGAGTAATACGTGTTGTACTCTTTTTCCTTCACCATGGTTTTGTCCCACTGGGTTTTCCTGGTAAGGTTTTAATGAGGCAACATCTAAAGCGTATTACAATCGCTATATGGTTATGGCATCCAAGGGGAGTGTTATAAATCATATTGTGGATGTCCATAACCGGCCCGGTTCATAACCGGCCTGGTTCATAACCGGCCCAATGCTAGAGAGAGAGAGAGTCGACCGTGAGGAGAGAGAGAGAGAATCGACATCTTGCATTTTCCTTATTAGTTTATGATTTGTACTATTTCCATATTTGTATTTCATTTCTTTAGTCTTTCCATTATTCTATGACGGTGTAATTCCATATATATAAAGGGCTCCATATGTTTATGAATAATGATAGAAACAAGAATACACAGATTATATTCTCTAGTTTCACAACAATATTTAATTAATCTTCGTCACTATAACTCTAGATTTTTTGGTCGGCCCAGGACAATTTCACTATAATTTTATTTAAGTTTTCACGTTATGGGTTAAATTCGGACTATTATGGGCTTTCAACTTAAAACCAATTAGTAATATCTCTCTAAGATTCAGTTTGATCAGACCGCCAGATCATTCAGGTCAGGTTGGTTTAAAATCGATCGGATTTCTTTCGTTTAGTCGGATCAGTTTCAGTTCAGTTGAATATGGTGTATTCGGACTCTGGTACCATTTTAGATTCATGCTTATTAGGAACTTCTAATTTAATATCAATGGATAATGAATAGATTAACACTAACTTTTTATATATTATTAAAGTCCCAGTTAAACTTCCATGTGGAAGCTTATATTCTCACATTATCCTATACCATATATAAAGACTACAGCATGATTGTCTTAATGAAAAAATCCATATTTGAGCTTCCAGCTTCGTAATAACAAATTATATACACTTTTATTAAACAAACAAAAACTGCATCTATGTTTTTAAACGAAGAAAACATATTTTCCTTTCGTAAGAAATAATTTTCCACTAAAAATTACTTTTCCTTCCATTTTTTCTTGTTTTAGCTGTAACTGTAAGACACTAATTGAATTTTCAGTTTCATAATTCAAATTTAATCATTCCTTAAAAAGAAAGAAGTAAAACTAAAAATAAAAATGAAATAAAACCAACAAGATAGAAATTTATAGCAAAATATTTTCTTAAAGAAAGTATAAAATCAGCCCACCATTTTCATAATGCAGATGGTGATGGATCACTTTCATCTAGTTTTATATCTTCGAGGAGTCTGAAGACAGTTCTTAGTAATACATAGACCTTATTTATTAGAAACAACGAAATATTTAAATATATATATAAGCAAAATAAAAATGGAATATTGGTTTCTAAATTGTAATCATAGCTCCCAAAAGAGATGTATATGAGTTGAAGTCGTCAGGTTCTAACTTTTCTCTTCTAGCAAATTTGTTAGGTTCAAACATGCATGAGATCCCTGATATGCATAAGTAATGACCAGGGCGAATCTAGACTATTTGATGGGTGGGTGCACTATTGATATTAAAAAAACAAAGATGCATATGAGGAGGAGCGAATCTTGGGAAGTATGGGTGCACAAGCTGCTTTTTACCATATGAACTAACATAATTTTAATGTTTCTATATACAAAATTTTGAACTTTAAGATAATTGTGGGTGCACTTGCCCCCACAGCTTACAAACTGGCTTCGCCAACTAATGACGAGTATACGATTAATGGAACAAAAGAACCACTTCATGTTTCTAGCATGCATATGTGTTTGTAACACGTACGTATATGCAGTACATTTGCCTATACTTGAATAAAAGTAGTAGGAGTATTACATTTTATCAACCTGTGTACTGTTAAATGAGTTGTACACTTTTGTATTCTTTAATTAATTAGAATATTATTTTATCCTGTAAATAAGTTTTGTGGGCAAACAAATAAAAAGTCAACAGTAAAGACCAAAACTGTAAAACAACATGTCATATTGTCCGTGGAATTTTAGTCCAAAAAAATATTGTCCGTGGAAAGCACACTGAGGTAACGAATCCAAAAGGGCTTACCAATTTACCACAGACCTTAATAATTTGCATTTATTATTCACTGTTCATAAAAATCCAATAGTCTTTTCTTTACTACTTTTTCAAGAAAAACAAAACTCTGCAAGGCACCAACATACTTTAAAAATTAAAGAGATATACAACAACGAAATTAAAAGGATCTCTTACACGTTAAAGAATTGACCCAAAACCATCGAGGAAGAGTGTTCAATGATTTAAGAGAAGCCTTGTTAATTTTAGTATTTTTTAGGTTTAGAAATGTCAAAAATAAACGGATTCTAGAAGTAACTATAGATCTCGTCAGATTCCCATTTCATCACATAGTAATACTCTATTTCATATTTTCTTAATTCTTCATGTGTATGTATGGTATTTTTCCTTTCCTTTTCTTTTTCTACATAAATATAAATTGATTATGATAATGGACCACTCGGGAATAATAATGAAACTTAACTCTTTCACATATATTTATTTGTAAATCAAAACATATTATGGAAAGAGAAAAGGGGAAACAAATAAATGTAATAACAGAGAGAAAAATAAAACGAGAACAAGAAGCTCACATGAATAGAACCAGATTGTTCAAGGGTCCCCACCGCTTAGCCCATATCTCTATCATTCTTATATTACGTGAGCTCTCTCCCTCTCTCTCTCTTTTTTTCGTGAGCTCTCTCTCTCTCTCTCTTCTCTTCTGTTCTTGAGAGATTGCATCAAGTATAATTTGCCTTTTTGTTTTATTGGAAATTTGTGACCTTCTTGATCCATAAAAATTAGAGAGAGAAAGCTTCAGTTTAGAGAGAAATCAGAGAGAATCCTCCTAATCAGTGAAATTAGGCAAATAAAGCCCACTTTCTGCTTTTGTATAATTAGGTCAATCTCATCCACCACCATACCCTTCTCTCCAATTCTCATCCTTCTTTAATTAGGGTTTCATTTCTCTAAATATTCACCTCTTTCATTGAATCTTTAACTCCAAACTCTGATTTGAATTCCTCTCAAACTAAATGGAGAGGAAGTCCAATGATCTTGAGAGATCTGAGAATATTGAATCTCAAAACAAGAAGATGAATATAGAAGAAGAGAGTCCTGTACAAGAAACTTCTTCGATGGAGAGAGAGCACATGTTTGACAAAGTAGTAACACCAAGCGACGTTGGGAAACTAAACCGGCTCGTGATCCCAAAGCAACACGCAGAGAGATACTTCCCTTTAGACAATAATTCCTCAGACAACAACAAAGGTTTGCTTCTAAACTTCGAAGATCGAATAGGAATCTTATGGAGTTTCCGTTACTCCTACTGGAACAGTAGCCAAAGTTATGTAATTACCAAAGGCTGGAGCCGTTTCGTCAAAGACAAGAAGCTTGATGCTGGCGACATAGTTTCTTTTCATAGAGGTTCTTGTAATAAAGACAAGCTATTCATTGATTGGAAGAGACGACCAAAGATTCCTGATCATCAAGTCGTCGGAGTTATGTTCCCTAGGTTTTACTCTTACCCTTATCCTCAGATGCAGGCTAGTTATGAACGTCACAACCTTTATCATCGATATCAACGAGATATAGGAATTGGGTATTATGTGAGGTCAATGGAGAGATATGATCCAACGGCTGTAATTGAATCTGTGCCGGTGATAATGCAAAGGAGAGCACATATGGCTACTATGGCTTCATCAAGAAGAGATAAGAGGTTAAGGCTTTTTGGAGTGGATATTGAGTGCGGCAGAGGCGGCCGAGGAGGAGGAGGAAGTGTGAATAGCACGGAGGAAGAGTCTTCGACTTCCGGTGGTAGTATCTCACGTGGCGGCGTTTCTATGGCTGGTGTTGGCTCTCTACTCCAGTTGAGGTTAGTGAGCAGTGACGGCGATGATCAGTCTCTAGTAGCTATGGGAGCTGCTAGGGTTGATGAGGATCATCACTTGTTTACAAAGAAAGGAAATTCTTCTTTGTGTTTCGATTTGGATAAATGATGATTGATTAAATATGAGATTAATCAAAACTTTAATACACATTATATATGATAATTATACATATTATATATATTTATGTGACACAAGGATGTCGCGCGTTCAAGATACTTAATGGATATCATGTTCTATAAAGATTTGAATTTGGTTTTAGATTGTTCTGACCCAAATTTGTTCTTCAAATGAGTTCGAAGTTTTTTTCAAGTGTCTCCTATTAGCTTGTGGGTCAGAGTATACAGAACATAAAAAGCTGGACAGCTAGGGATCAGTGTTAAACTTAAAACATGTCCCTCTGGTCAGAAACTAATCAGAAGATATGGGGTGTCGTCTTAGAAAAGTGATGTAATTTGCAGCATTGTGTGCATATACTGACATTTAATGGTTATTGACCTTTTTACTTTGTTTAGTTTATTTGAGATGGCTGCTGTCGTGTTACTGCTTCATTTTCTGAACCAGTTGCTGCTGCTCAATTAGTCAAGCAGATTATGCAGCTTTTACATTTCAAATAAACTTCATTGTATCTTATACCAATAAAAATAAAATAAAAAGAAGAGCTTTTTCATCTGGGTAAGATGGAAAAGGTATGATCTTTTTTCACACATATATTGATGATGCAATAATGGTTACAGAAGTAAATGGATTTTTTTTTGGGTGAACGATCTATTTACCCACAAGAACTATCGTATAGCATACCCACAAGAACTATCGTATAGCATCAGATCCCCACCAAACTATGACTTCGTGCTAAAACTCCATGAATTTAAAGTTGTAAACTTATTTTTCTCCAAATTATAAGTTGTAAATTGATTTCTCCCCAAACCGATAGTTCGAAACTTAATTGTCCATAGACCATGGTTTTAATCGGTTAACCGACTAATTAAACCAAAGAAAATCTCAAACTAATTTTTTATTTAAAAAAAACTGATTCACAAAAAAAAAAAGTGATTCCCAGAATTTTTTATTAGATAAACAATTTTTTGGCAATTTTAATTCAAATTTTTGATGAATCAGTTTAAAAAAATAATAAAATTAAAAATAAGGTTTTCTTGGGTTTAATTAGTTTAAAATTGGTGAATTAATAGTAAACCGATTAAAACCATGGTCTATGGACAATTAAGTTCCGAACTATAGATTTTGGGAGAAATCAATTTACAACTTATAATTTGGAGAGAAATAAGTTGACAACTTTAAATTCATGGAGTTTTAACACTAGGTCATAGTTTGATGTAGATCTGATGCTATACGATAGTTCTCGTGTGGAAATAGATCGTTCACCCATTTTTTTTACTTGGCAAACTTGCACAAGTCACGCAATGACACACATACACACATATACAGTACTGTTATATATATATATATATATATATATATATATATGTGTGTATTTGTGTGTGCCTGTTATAGAAAATACACTTAGGAAGTGTTAATTTTAGGTCTTGTTCGGTGTGTTTATGCGTGTGGTTAACTCCGATCTTTTAATTTCATTCCACTGGTTATTTAGGTTTTAGCTACAAATGAAATAAACTTAAAAACTAATTAATACAATGTGAAAATTATATAATATATACATAAATCTGATGTAGGATATATCTAAATGTGTGTATGCATGTTCTTATTTTTCATGATTTCTGCACATATAGTCCCAGACGTTAATTAATTAGGGTATATACCATCATAAAATTTAGGGCTTATAACTACCTAGTTCCTAGTACAGTATAAACTATAAAATGTATTTTGATGTGTATAATTGTATAGCCTCAGTGTATTGGTAGAATGTCACATTAATATTAAACGATATTAAGATTTTATTCAAGCTTTTCATGAATGATATTACGGATAATAACAAGTAAACTAGAGCCTTTTGGAAGGCTTGAAATAAGTTTTTAGTTATAAACACAGTATATATTTGTCTGTTATAAGTTTTTAGCATACTGCGAAGTAAACCCCTTTTTTTTGGGAGCAAAACTGCGAAGTAAGCCTATTATGTTATTTCACCATATATGATTATCGATGTTAACTAAGAACAACCACATTGGTGCTATCTAAACAGGGCCGGCGGATCCAAAAATAAATCTGACTAGGGTCAAAAAAAATGGGGGGGGAGGAGGGGGTG
>NC_027751.1:24950740-24953076 GCF_000695525.1 Brassica oleracea var. oleracea | reverse complement strand
AAAAATTTAGAATCAAAATCTTGGGTTTTTTTAGCTCATTGTGGAGAGAAAGTGAGAGATATGTTGTGTTTAGTTCACAAGAATGGAAAAAGAAGAATGGTAAATCGATTTTGGGAGCATTAAGAGCTTCAAATTGGTTGTTCATGGTGGTTGTGGTATTGATGACAATGACAATCTTGTAATTACTTGAAGATGATGAGGGTGAGAGAGTAAAGATGTCATTTTCGAAAAAAAAAAAAAAAAAATTGATGGCATTTTCGTAAATTATATGAACTTGTGGGGTGAATAGGGCAAAACCATTTTTTTTAAAAAAAAGAGATTAGTTTTGTGTTTGACTTTAAGTTGTAGATCAATTTTGCAAAAAGCCTTTGTTTTTTTCATCTATTTTAACATTTCAAAGGAAAAAAAGTCACTGATACTATAAATTTCTTTTCTTTTATTATTTTAGATGCTGAAGAACAGAAAAAGCTACGTAAACAAAATTTTATAATGGACTAAACTAGAGTAAACTAATTATCAATTTATGGAACACGTTTATTTGTTTTGGGGATAACTCAGAGAAGGAGAATAAGAGGCGTGACCTTAAATCACACTTCCATGGCCCCTAGGAAACTTGAGAAGTACCACAAGAATAAAAGAAGAAAGGAAAAATGTTGTGATAACTAGAAATCAACAAATATGGCATAAAGAATTCGGTTGAGGGGGAAGAAGACATGTCTATTATCTAGAGTCGGGTAAGTATTTCATATTTTATTTGTTTGTGTGTTTATAATATGATAAAATGTGGCGATATCTTATTTTCTTTATTTTTGATTCAACATACACTTCTGATTTTTTTCCTTATATAGTATTATTGAATTTGTAGATTCCTTCGTAAAAAGAAATGTCGAAGCAAATAACATCGTTGAATAAAAACAAATATAAAAAAAGAAAATGACCAAAAAAGTATATGTGAGTGAGAGAATAAGAAAATGACTATAAAATATGATAACCTCAATTATCTTCAAAACTAAGTTGACATTTAATTGTACTTTTTCAAGATATATATTTTTGTTGTTCGATCATATTTAATGATTATGTTGGTTTTCGAAAAATATTAACATTATATTTTTTTTTTGTCTATATTGTATTGTTGTAAATTATAAACATCCAAATTTTAATGTTATCTTAATTCTAAATTCTAATTGTATATATAGTATGTTCAAAATAAATATATTTTATATAATAATGCAGATAATGCTAGTTTATATCAATTTTTAACACGGTTTAATTATCTGGTTTAGTTTAATAACTGAAAAAAAAAACACTAATAGAAATTTGACATTTGTAGAGTTGATCTCTTATCATTTGCTGAACATTTCTTTACGAAGAATCGTACTTCAAATTTATGTTCCTTTTTTTCTTACTTTAACATATTTATTATTATTTTTTATGAGGTACTCTCTTTAGAGACCACCATTAATGGTGCTCTAAGTATCTCAAAATAAAATGAATAAAAAGAACATTTCATCGTATTTTCGTGGTGTCAAGTGATCTCATTATCTTCAAATAGGTCTATCCATGTACCAGATCTAAATATAAGAGCAACAACATTGGAGAAGTTTCTCAAGCACATATTTTTAGGCATTTATATCAATTTTTAGCACAGTTTAATTATTTGATATAGTTTAATAACTAAAAAAGAAATACACTAATAGAAATTTGACATCCGTAGAATTGATCTCTTATCATTTGCTGAACATTTTTTATGAAGAATTGTACTTCAAATTTATGTTCTTCTTTTTCTTACTTTAACATATTTATTATTATTGTTTATGAGGTACTCTCTTTGGAGACCACTATTAATGGTACTCTAAGGGCAAGTTTATCGGGGGAGATTAGGTAGTACTCTTAGCGAGGTGGGCCCCAATGAAACACAAAAAACGGTAACAGAAAACCCAGATTAAGGATCGACTATTGTTGGGGTGTCGCTACAAGAAAACAGCAAGGATACTTAGGGAAAAAATAGTCGGAATTTCGTCGGAATAACGTTATTCCGACGAAATTCCGACTATTTTTTCCCTAAGTATCCTTGCTGTTTTCTTGTAGCGACACCCCAACAATAGTCGATCCCGGAATTCCGAGGAAACAAATTTCCGAGGAAATTCCGAGGACCATTATTTTGTCGGAAATGTCCTCGGAATATACCGAGGGAGAACTTCGTCGGTATATTTCCTCGGACGTTCATCGATCGATGCGTTTTTGGACATATATCCATCGATCGATCGGAATATTCCGAGGGACATGTCCGGACATCTTCCTCGGAATATTCCGAGGAAAGGTGTCCCTCGGTATAT
>NC_027751.1:24920036-24950640 GCF_000695525.1 Brassica oleracea var. oleracea | reverse complement strand
TTGATATTTCCTCGGAATTCCGTCGGTATATTCCGAGGAAATTCCATCGGTATATTCCGAGGAAACCGAATTTTGTGTTTCCTCGGAAATTCCTCGGGATATTCCGAGGATTTCATTTTCCGTCGGAATGTCCGTCAGAATACCGCTGTTTTCTTGTAGTGTGTTGGACTGTTCGCGGGCCCCACTGACACGTGGCGGTCAGCGGTTGGTGCATTTTTTTAACTTTTTTTTAATCAGAAATTTTTTTTTTTAAGAAACCCATTAAAGGTTTAATGGGATAATCATGGTCTAAGTATCTCAAAATAAAATGAATAAAAAATTAAAAAAAAAATTAAGAATACAAAAAGAAAGGATGGAAAGAGAGATCAAAGTGTTCTCATTAGAGAACCCTAACAAAAAAATAGAGAAACTTTCATAACATAACATGTGGCAGATTGTAAAGCTCAAAACAAAAAAAGTTATGACGGCTAGGGTTTTGGGAGGCGACCTTCGTACGTTGAGTGAGGGAGGACAGGATGCAACCATGGAGGACATCGGTGGGAAGGAGAGGCCGCCGGGGGATCCACCGGATGTTCCTGGGTCATGGGTGAGGAAAGTAGTAGGAAGCAGCGAAGGAGGGATGCCCGTACCAGAGGAAGTTGTTGATGAGAGATTTGTGGAGTCGAAATTGAGTTTGGAGTTCCCGAACGGGGAAGATGGAGAACCGGTGATAACAATAGGAGAGGAAGTGTTGACAGCAATGAATAGCTTGTGGAAGAGGTGCATGATTGTTAGGGTTTTGGGAAGAAACGTTCCAATTCTGAGCCTGAGACGTAAACTTATAGAATTATGGAAGCCTAAAGGGTCGATGTTTGTGATGGATCTCCCAAGACACTATTTTATGGTACGTTTTGAGTTAGAGGAAGAGTACATGGCTGCATTATCAGGAGGTCCATGGAGGGTGTTTGGTAGTTACCTTATGGTGCAAGCA
Organism: Brassica oleracea var. oleracea; assembly: GCF_000695525.1. Taxonomy (NCBI): domain Eukaryota; kingdom Viridiplantae; phylum Streptophyta; class Magnoliopsida; order Brassicales; family Brassicaceae; genus Brassica; species Brassica oleracea. Next base: position 24,949,670 of record NC_027751.1, on the reverse strand, counting down.
TGGTCTCCTGAGTTTGATCCGTTGAAGGATGAGATCGTTACGACGCAAGTTTGGGTTCGATTATCTCATATTCCAGTGAACTTTTACCATAAGACGATATTGATGGGCATAGCTAAGGGGCTAGGACGACCAATCAAAGTGGACTTGACAACCTTGAAATTCGAGAGAGCTCGTTATGCGAGAATCTGTGTAGAGGTGAACTTGAATAAGCCTTTAAAGGGGTCAGTGATGGTAAATGGTGAGAGGTAATACATCTCATATGAGGGAATCTCTGCTATTTGCTCAATGTGTAGTATGTTTGGACATCTTGTCCATGCATGTCCAAAGAATGTTACAGAGCGAGCTCTTGCCCCGGTGCCTAGTCCTACTATGACGCATGCTGGGCCTGAATCCATGGGAAGGGAGACAGAGTTTACTCAGGTGAGACAGGCGAGGAGGAAGCCTGAGCAATCAAGAACTTTAGGGGGCTCGATGCGACGTCAGGAGGAGTGGAGTGTGGGGGGAAGGAGAACACGGGAAGTACGTAAGGAGGGAGTGTTGGAGGAAATTAGCGTGTCAAATCGGTTTGGAGGTTTGGAGGATGAGGGGGAGAAGGAGGAGCTTGCGGAGGTTGGTGTGAGAAAGGAAGGAAATAAAGAAAATGAGAACACCGGGAACCTAAACTGGGGAGGTCCGAGTAGGGTGCATGGGAAGACTATGACGTTTGTAGCAAATGAGAAGGAAGAGAATCAGGCCTCAATTTGATTGGGACCTAAAGTAAGGAAAGCAAGTAATGAGAAGTACACAGTCCCAAAAGCCCAAATCAAAACTGATTGGGCCTACACGTGGACTGGTATACGGTCCAACTACAGAAGGGATCGACATGTCTGCTAGTGGAAAGAAACTGAGAATAGAGAAAGAGAGTATCGGCCGACCGGGTGGAGTCTTCACCGGAGTTAGTGACGTAGAAGGGAAGGAGAGGAATCCCGACCATGCTGAGGAGCAGAGGAGTATGCAGGTGCAAATTGCACAGATGGAGACCCCCCAGATTGCTACATCGGATTCCTGTGTGGAGCAAGTGGGAGTGGCGTTGACGGGTACGGAGGCATAACGATTTGCCCCGGTGATTCTAGGTGTAGACTATAGAAATCTGATGAAGTGCATTTTTTGGAATTGCCGGGGAGCAAATAAACCCCAATTCCGTCGATCGATCCGATATATGGTGAAGAAATTTAATACTGATATACTTGCAGTATTTGAAACGCACGCTAGTGGAGCAGCTGCGGGTAGAATTTGTCAGAGATTGGGGTTTGAGAACTCCTTTAGAGTGGATGCGTGTGGCCAGAGCGGTGGTATGTGGCTTTTATGGAGATCGGAAGTAGGAGAGCTGGAGATTGTTAAGTCTTCTGATCAGTTTATCTATGCTCGAGTAGGAAGTGGGACCGAGGTGATCAATTTGATTGTCGTGTATGCTGCTCCTACGCCGAGTCGTCGAAGTGGTCTATGGACTGCTTTGGGAGAGGTGATTCAAAATGTTGATGGCCGGTGTTCGTTGGGGGTGATTTCAATACTATTGTGAGATTGGATGAGAGAAGCGGTGGGAATGGGAGACTATCTGAAGATTCACTAATTTTTGGAGATTGGATAAATGAGATGTCGCTCATTGATATGGGTTTTAGTGGAAACCAGTATACATGGAAGAGGGGGAAGACAGAAAGTACCTTCGTTGCCAAGAGATTGGATAGAGTTTTATGTTGTGCTCAGTCGAGGCTGAAGTGGCAAGAGGCAAAAGTATCACATCTACCGTTCTTGGCCTCGGATCATGCCCCGTTATATCTACAACTCACGCCAGAGACCAAAGGGAATGCATGTCGACGCCCTTTCCGGTTTGAGGCAGCATGGCTACAGCATAGTGAGTTCAAAGAGTTGTTGCTAGTCTCGTGGAATCGGGATATCGACACCAGAGAGGCGCTAGAGCGGCTGGGAGTAAAACTGAAACAATGGAATAAGGAGGTTTTTGGGAATGTTCAAAAGAAGAAGGAGTCCTTGGTTTCGCAGATTACGAGAGTTCAACAACAAATTGATCTGCAACAAACAGAAGAGCTATTGGTAAAAGAAGGTGAGCTTCTGAAGGAGTTTGAAATAGTTCTGGAACAGGAAGAACTTATCTGGTTTCAGAAATCACGGAAGAAATGGGTTGCTCACGGGGATAGAAATACCAAATTTTTCCATATGTCAACGATCATTAAGAGAAGGAGGAATAAAGTGGAGATGCTAAAGAATGATGAGAACAAGTGGATTTCGGAGGCTCGAGAGCTTGAGGAGCTTGCGGTTAGCTATTTTAAAAAGCTATACTCGTTGGAAGATGTGGAGACTGAGCCCCATGACCTACCTATGAGGGGATTTGTGCGTATCACTAGCCAAGAACATACGGTCTTGAATAAGAGATTCTCTGCAGAGGAAGTGGAGAAGGCGATTAGAGATATGGGAAGTTTCAAGGCGCCAGGACCAGATGGTTTCCAACCAGTCTTCTATCAAAGATGTTGGGAAACAGTAGGTGACTCTGTGGTTAGGTTTGTTCTTAATTTCTTTGAGACTGGGACATTACCGGAAGGAACAAATGATGCTCTAGTTGTCTTGATTCCGAAAATACTCAAACCAGAGAGCATTACTCAGTTTCGCCCGATCAGTCTCTGTAATGTGCTGTTTAAAGTGATAACAAAAGCTATGGTCGCGATGTTGAAGGGTATCATGAATAAGTTGATTGGTCCTGCTCAGTCTAGTTTCATCCCGGGCAGGCTTAGTGCTGATAACATTGTCATAGTCCAAGAAGCTGTTCACTCTATGAGAAGAAAGAAGGGGCGAAAGGGTTGGATGATCCTGAAACTGGATCTGAAGAAAGCGTATGATAGACTGCGCTGGGATTTCCTAGAGAACACACTAAGGGCAGCTGGTTTATTAGTAGACTGGGTTGGGAGAATAATGGAATGCGTTGCTGGTCCAGAAATGAGTATTCTGTCGAATGGTGAGAAATCAGAACCATTTAAGCCATCGAGAGGGCTTCGACAAGGAGATCCCCTGTCACCGTATCTCTTCGTACTATGTATGGAGAGGCTCTGCCATCTAATAGATGAAGCAGTAGTGGAGAAGAAGTGGAAGCCTATTAGCCTGTCGAGAGGAGGGCCGAAACTCTCACATATTTGTTTTGCAGATGATTTAATTATGTTTGCGGAAGCATCTGTGGTGCAAGTACGAGTGATAAGAAGAGTGTTGGAAACGTTTTGTAGAGCTTCTGGGCAGAAAGTGAGTCTCCCAAAGTCCAAAATATTTTTCTCTAGCAATGTCTCGAGAGAAAGAGGAGAACACATTAGTCGGGAGAGTGGCATTGCGTCGACAAGGGAGCTGGGGAAGTATTTGGGAATGCCGATCTTACAGAAGAGAATAAATAAGGATACTTTTGAGGAGGTCCTGGAGAAAGTGGCTTCAAGACTATCAGGCTGGAAAAAACAAACTCTAAGCCTCGCAGGAAGGGTTACTCTAACTAAGGCGGTCTTATCATCAATACCGGTACATCAGATGAGCACAATCTGTCTGCCAGCCAGTACTCTTGATAAGCTAGATAGTCTGTCAAGAAGTTTTGGTGTGGGGAAGTGGTAAGCATCTGGTCTCCTGGGATAAAATTTGCAAGCCCAAAGCTGATGGGGGGCTTGGGATCAGAGTGTCGAGAGACATGAACAAGGCATTGATTGCCAAAGTAGGATGGCGCCTGTTACATGATGACAAGAGTCTATGGGCCAGAGTTTTGCGCGGCAAGTACGTAGTACGTGACATTCAGGATCCAGCGTGGAGAGTGGTGGGGAAGACTGCCTCGTCTACTTGGAGAAGCGTGGTACTGGGGATCAGGGAAGTAGTGGTGAAGGGGCATGTTTGGGTTATTGGTAATGGAAGGAGAATCAAATTTTGGACTGACAGGTGGTTGTGATGTTTGCCAGATTTGCAAAGGAGGAATCGAAACCATCTTGCACGTGCTTAGAGACTGTCCTGCGATGTCAGGAATTTGGGACCGTCTCGTCCCAACTAGGAAGAGACAAGCCTTCTTTTCAATGTCATTGTTTGAGTGGTTTTATCTGAATCTAAGTGATACGCAAGAGGGTAGTGGAGTTCCCTGGGCTACGACGTTCTCCTTAACTGTTTGGTGGGGGTGGAAATGGAGATGTGGAAATGTGTTTGGTGATAACCGACTTTGGAAAGACAGAGTTAAGTTCTTACGGAACTTGGCGACAGAAGTGATGGCAGCAAAGGATGCGGAGAGCAGGAAGTGGGACAGAGGTGATCGAACTGAAATTATGATAGGTTGGACGCCACCCCGTGTGGGATGGATGAAGCTGAATACAGATGAGGCCTCTCATGGTAACCCGGGACTGGCAACTGCAGGGGGTGTTTTGAGAAATGGTGACGGTGAGTGGTGTGGTGGATTCGTATTTAACATAGGGAGGTGATCTGCTCCTTTGGCAGAGTTGTGGGGCGTTTACTATGGACTTGTCATTGCATGGGAGAAAGGTATTAGTAGGCTGGAGGTGGAGGTGGATTCTAAGATGGTGGTGGAGTTCCTTACAATGGGAATTGGTGAGACTCACCCGCTGTCTTTCCTGGTACGGCTGTGCCATGGCTTTTTAACAAGGGACTGGTTAGTCCGAATTCTTCACGTGTACAGGGAAGCAAATCACTTGGCTGATGGTTTGACTCACCTTGCTTTTTCTTTTCCGTTTGGGTTTCATAGATTAGATACTGCACCTTTGGTTGTTTTTAGTCTTTTGAGAGAAGATGTGGATGGACCTCTACGGCCTCGACAAGTTCGTTTGTAGTCTGAAGTTTTTTATTAAATAAATACTGGGAGTACTTTCTCCCAGGTTCCTACCAAAAAAAAAAACATGTGGCAGTTTGTTATTAGTTCATTTTATCTTTTGTGATTTATAATTGAATTAATAATCAAATTATATTAAACTATATCATTATTTTAGCTATGAGATAACCCATTATGAGAACCTTAACGATGGCCTGGCCATGCTCTAAGAAATGGTTATTGAATTTATAATATATAAGTGTGTGTGTGTATGGTGCGTCCGATTTCTAATTTTGTGGGAATCTAAAATTAGAGAAAGAGTATATAGCTATAGATTTTTAACATTAATACTAGTTCGTTAAACGAAAGCAAAAACAGGAGCATGTCAGCTAAAGTTAGCAGCCTACACATACCATAGCTGTGAAATAAAAGCCATCGAAATCAGCGAGGGCTATTTACCTATACATCACATAATGTAATCATATAATTGCCTATGTGTATGTGAAGGGCAGATGAGCTCTTAGACTGTGCTACGATAATGATGATTAATATACAGAAGCCACGTATTCCGTAAAGAAGAATTAATAAAAGAAAATTCAAATCAATTTAAAATTGAAGGCGATAAAATAATTCAAATTTCTACTAGTACCTTTTTAGTGTTGACAAAAAAAACTAGTACCTTTTTAGTGAGCCAACATGGGAAATGAATATTTCTTTAAGAATTTTTAGTAATAAAACTTCCAACTAAACTGAATAGTAAAATAACCATTCAACTAAAAATTAGATAATATAAATCTTCAATTTTAATTGTGTTAATGTCTTTTATCTTCCGTCACGGTAACGGAGGTTGACATACTTTAATGAAATTAAATTTAAAGGATTTTTTCCGTCAAAATTATTTAGTTGAGGGGTATTTTACGATCCATCTTTAATTGAAGAGTTTTATAACTAAAAATCATTAAATTTTTTTAAAAATTTATCACTTGTACATTGTTTAAAACTCTTATAATTAATTTGTAAGTCAACTAATTTATAAATCCTTATACATTACTTTAACACATTTATAAAGTTTTATAAATGTTTTAATACTCTTACAAATGATTAATGACGCTTAACAATGATTTTAAGAGATCAAAATATGGTTATTCGCGATACTACAAAAAAATATGAAGTAAATAAATAAACAAGAAGAGTAGATCAAAGATATTGTTTTGTAGATCAATACGTGAAGAGTACAATGTTTTGGTTTAGAAATCAAAGAGAAGCAGAACAATTCTGCATTATTTTCCTTAAGTAGGAAGAAAGTATGATGCCAAGGCCAGAAATCGTGTAAATGGGAGAAAAATGTTGATGTCCTACTCTAAGCATGCAGATTGAATTCCTAAACTAATTATCCTATATAACTTATAATTTAAATTCTTTTATATTTGGTAATAGTGATATAAGAAAACTTTGTATATGTTTCCTCCTTGATAAAGCTTTATTGCTTTACTTCATGTTTCTATAATATCACGAATAACCATGTATTATTTCATCCTAATAAGTAACATAAATTATAAGAGCTTAGTAAAATTATTGTTAAGCTTTATTAATTTCATTTGTAAAAGTATTAAAATATTTATAAAACATTATAAATTGGTTATAATATTGATCAAATAATGTATAAGATCTATAATTAGTTTTAAGGGCTTGTAAATCGATTATAAGAGTTTTAAACAATGCATAAGTGATATTAAATGTTTTGAAAATTTAATGATTTTTACTAATAAAATTATCAACTAAAAATGGATTGTAAAATAACGCCTCCACTAAAAATTCGACGAAATAAACCCTCAACTTTAGTTATGTTAATGTCTATCACCTTTCGTCTAAAATACTGTGACGTAAGTGTGTAGTGATGATTATCTATATATATATCGCTATAGTTGATTTTGAATAGATATATTACACTTATTTAATACACATAAATCGTAGTAAAGATTTTTCTTCATTTTACTGTTACGAAATCTTTCCAAGGCAAGAATATAGGGACTATCCATCAATATGGCTTGCATTTATGTACATGTATAAATATATTTATTTAATAATTTAAGTTGTTAGATACTAATGAACTGGTCCAAATAGACATTTGTATAGTAGATTTTTTTAGGGAAAATTGTTTTTTTAGTGCAAAAAAATAGTAAATATGTTTTTTTAGACTAATATTTTGTATCATTTTTGTTTATAATACCCTTTAATATTTTTGAAAATAAATTTAATAAATAATTTTACAAACAAACAAAAATTGGAAAAATAGTAACTATTGATAAAATAACTATATGAACTTATTGGTATTTTTTTCAGTTCTAAAAATGTTTAAATAATAATTTTCAGATTATGTTCTAAATAAAGTAGAAATGACATTCTACGAAGTACAAAACGAAATCCATTTTTACATTGAATCTACAATGTTTAGAACACATGATCTACGTAAATAAGAGTATTCTAAAAATATTTAGAATACACATTTCACGCTTAACCTACTGATCTAAAATCTTTAGAAATCAAAATCTACACATTAATATAAATCTAAAACACGTAGAAACCGGCTTCTACAGATTTAGTGTAAATCTAAAACATGTAGAAATCAAAATCTACACATTCCTATAATTCTAAAAATCTGTAGAAACCTGTTTCTACAAATTAGCTGTATTCTACGGATAAAAAAATTAGTTGCTAAAGAATGAAAACAAAATGTTTGGGAATATTCACTTTCATATTTTTTAAAAAAAATCGATTTAAAAAAAAAAAAAAAAAAAAAGGGGTAACCCTCTTCTCACGCCGTCTTCTATATTTCATTGATTGTTCACAAAAATTTCACATTATTTCTACCAAATCAGTGTGAAATTGAGTGAGTTAGGGTTTATGAACTTGAGACTTTGATTTTCTCCCCCTTTGTTCGTGAAGGAGATGAGAAATTATGGGTTTCATCCCAAAGAAATCGAGTTTAAAGAGTTGAAATCGTGTTTGGTCGGTTCAAATCAAGTGGGAATCAAACCAGATATAACCGAAGAACACCATGAAATCAATTTGGAATATTTACTTGGGCACGGGATCGATCGGCCTATAATTCGAGATTGGTTGATCTGTATGAAATCGACCTTTGCCAATCGAGTGAAATGGAACAGGTCGTTCAATATATTCTCCTCGTTGTTTTTGTTCTGCATAATAATCAGGATCGATCGATCCGTTCGACCTTGAAATTTCAGATCGATCTATCCCGCCTGATCGAACCCATTATTTATTATATTTAAAAATTACAATTTTAAGGGCATTATTGCTATTTTGAAAATAATTAGCCTAATTGGACATAAAATATATGAGATTAGTATAAAATGACATAGTTATCATTTTTTGCTCTAAAAAAACAATTTTTTCATTTTTTAATGATTCTATTTTAATAGAGTATCCTTTAATTACTTTCCGACTCTCTTTTTTGGGCTCCCGTTTCCTCTCTTCCGCTTAGTATCCTTTTAAGGGAAGTAGAGCTATTGACTAGGTTTTTTCCTCTTTTGGTTTAAAAAATAACACAAAATCACGATTTTTTGCCTCAGAATCTGCCAAATACTCTGGTTTTTTCTGTTTTTTCTAGGGTTTTCGGGAAAACGGCGTTTTTCTTGTTTATACGACAAGAAGTTTTTTTCGATCCTACAGTTTTGCTACGAAAGAAGTCGAAGGATGAATATTGATAGGGCTTTTGAGTCCATGTCATTGGAGGAGGAAGAAATTCCTTTCAATTTACCGGATCTCCCCCAGTTTAGTGCGGTGGAGAGGAACAAGATGAGCATAGTGGGTCGTACTTTGAACCCAGAGGCACAAAACATAGCTGATCTGATTCGTGACATGCCAAGGAAGTGGCCGGTGTATGGCAGGGTGCAGGGTATTGCCCTATCAAAAACAATGTTCCAGTTTGTTTTTAAGTATGAACATGATTTGGAGGAAGTTCTGCGAAAACGGGTATGGACTTTTAATGACTGGAGTATTATCATTGATCGGTGGGAAGAAAAACCGGGTGAGGACTATCTAAAGTTCTTACTTGTTTGGGTGAGGATCCGTAACATACCAGTTAATCATTATACGGAGGGAGCTATCATGGCCCTGGGTGACTTGATCGGGGAAGTTGACGAAGTGGCCTTTGACCCAACAAAACCTCAGACTAATGACTATGTCCGGGTTAGGGTTTTCTTTGATGTCTCAAGGCCAGTGCGCATTTCAAAAGTAGTGAATCTACCTAATGGAGGAGGATCTGTGACGATATGGTATGATTTTGAACGGATTCAGAAGAGATGCTACCACTGTCAACGTTTGACTCATGATAAAGACAAGTGTCCAATCCTGATACAGGAGAGGCAAGAAAGAGGAAAGGAGCATAGAAAACGTGCTATGGAAGAAAAGGAAAAAGCTGAAGTGGTGAAACAGAGACTTGTACTCACTCTTGCGAAGGATGATCCTCTGTTTGGGGTGCTCAGTGAGGAGCAAGTGGGGATGGATATCAATACGGGCCGTAGAAAGATAAATGCAGAGGTCTTGCAACAGATGAGAGAATATATCTTGGCTGCAGATGGCGGGGAGAAGAGAGTTCGACAGGAACGTGTAAGGAAATCAGTCTCAGACCTGGATAATGATCCAATGGGACAGAAGACGTTCTTGCGGTTGGAATCAAGGCCGTCAGTTACCAATGAAGTTGATAAAGGGAAAGGGTTTGTTTTTCAGTACCCAACTAGAGAAGAAAATCATGGGTTCAACGTTTTACAGCTCTGTGGCTCATCTTTCAACGCTTTGGAGGGGCGATTGATGAAGTCGCCAGAATGCACTGAGCGTGAGGCTGATAACACCTTTTTCTTTGATTGTTCAACGGGTTTTAGTAGTGGTATCCCTGCTGCTAGATCTTCCGGGACAACAAAGTTAATGCAATCGGGGAGACACAGGCCCCCAAAGAAGTATAGACGTCGCATGTCTCAGCATGTATCTCTCACTGAGGTACGTACAAATCTGGAGGATTGTGAGGCAAGTCAGGTTTCTAAAAGGAAGGCTCAGGAGGTGGCAGGGAATTTTTTCAAAATCGCAAGGCGTAACAAATCGAAGGTGGTCCCAGATGAGGGACTGCCCAATCAATAATGAGCATATTAAGTTGGAATTGTCGAGGTTTGGGACGGTCTCAAGACTTGGCGATTCCCCACCTCAAGGAAATACGTAAAAAATATTTTCCTGAGGTTATCTTTCTGATGGAAACGAAGCAGAGTAAAAAGTCTTTGGTCGAGTTACAAGTTACTTTGGGTTTTGATAAAGTGTATACAGTTGAACCTGTTGGTTTGAGTGGTGGTTTGGCTTTGCTATGGTCACAGAAGGTGTGTCTGGAGGTTAAGTATGCAGACAAGAACCTTATTGATGTGGCAGTAGTATATGATGGGAAGCGGTTCTTTATATCTTTTGTATATGGGGAGCCTGATCATTTTGGTAAAGAAAAGGTTTGGGAGAGAATTATGAGGCTGGGAGTGCAGAGAAGAGAGTGTTGGAGTATGGTGGGAGACTTTAACGAAATTCTTCATAATAAGGAGAAGTCAGGAGGCCCTCTAAGGAGTGAGAGATCTTTTGAAGATTTTCGAAATTGTCTAGATGTATGTGAGATGGTGGAGCTATGTGGGGTTGGAGATAGTTTCACTTGGGCAGGCAAAAGGTGGCAGAAGTACGTCCAATGTAAATTGGATAGGTGCTTCGGGAATAAAGAGTGGAAAAGAGTTTTTCCGCTAGCGGTTCAAGTGTTCCTGGAGCGTCTGGGGTCTGACCACAAACCAGTTCTGGTGAAGTTGTTTGGACAAAACGATTCCCGGAGGGGCTCGTTTCGTTTTGATAAGAGAATTGTGGGTCGACAGAAAGTTAGAGAGTGCATTGACTCGGCGTGGAAGGAAGGTTCTGGAGCTGGCCAGCAGTCTGTGATAGATAAGCTGGGATCTGTAAGAAGAAGTTTGGGGAAATGGAAGCGGGAGAATGGTAACAATTCGAAAACTCGAATGCTAAGCATCCGAGAAGATCTTGAGAGAGAACATTGTAAACAATCACCAGATTTTGAAAAGATCAGGCTTTTTAGAGAGGAAATTGGGAAAGCTTTCAAAGACGAGGAAGATTTTTGGATGCAGAAGAGTAGGGATAAATGGTTGGTTGTGGGAGACAGCAATACTAGCTTTTTCACGCCTCAGTGAAAGATTCTAGACAGAGGAACCAGCTGACAAAATTGGTAGAGGACTCAGGGCATGTGGCTGAATCCGCGGAAGCTATGGGGAGGGTTGCGACTGAGTATTTTACAGGTCTGTTTGCCTCATCGGCAAATGGTGATTTAGACTCTCTTTTCAATGGCTTCCATGGAAATGTAACAGAGGAGATGAATGCAAAACTAATATGTGAAGTTACTGATACAGAGATCAGAGAAGCTGTTTTTGCCATCAAAGCGTCAAGTGCCCCTGGAAAAAAGATGGTATGAGTGGTCTGTTCTTTCAACAGTACTGGAGCATCATTGGAAAGGAGATAACACAGGAGGTTAAAGGTTTCTTTGCTACAGGAACCTTTCCAAAGGAATGAAATGTTACTCAGATATGTCTGATCCCAAAGATCCCCAGTCCATCGAAAATGGTTGACCTGAGGCCTATTAGTCTTTGCTCGGTTCTGTATAAGATTATTGCAAAAATTCTGGTGACACGGCTCAAACCTCTGCTGGAAAAAATCGTATCTCCAACGTAATCTGCCTTTGTTCCAGAAAGATTAATATCTGATAATATCATCATTTCACATGAAATGGTTCATGGGCTGAGGACACATAAAGACATCTCCAAAGATTTCATCGCAGTTAAGACAGATATGTCTAAGGCGTATGATCGTATAGAGTGGAAATACCTAGAGAAGCTGTTGGGAGCTATGGGGTTCAATCAGAAGTTCTCGGAGTGGGTGATGTTTTGTGTGACTTCTGTCACTTATTCGGTGCTTATCAATGGAGAGGAACATGGGACTGTGTTTCCGGAGCGGGGTCTTCGACAGGGAGACCCGTTATCACCCTTTCTTTTCGACTTGTGTACTGAAGGTCTGACTCACCTTTTGAATCAAGCAGAGCTTATAGGAGAGGTGGAAGGAATAAGCTTTGCTGTTAAGGGACCATCTATAACTCATCTATTTTTTGCCGATGATTCACTATTACTAGTCAGAGCAGAGGAGAGTCAATGTGAGGTGATCCGGCGAGTGCTGAAGGAGTATGAGGATTCCTCTGGCCAAGTGATCAATCTAACAAAATCTGCGATAACTTTTGGCAGACATGTTGAGGATCATCGAAAAGCTAAAATAAAAGAGATTCTGGGGATAGAAGCAGAAGGAGGCACAGGTAAATATCTTGGACTTCCTGAGTGTTTTAGTGGATCCAAAGTTGAGATGCTGCAGTACATACAAGAGAAGATGAAATCAAGATTCAACGGTTGGTATGGACGGTTACTCTCTGCAGGCGGGAAAAATGTTCTTTTGAAGTCAGTAGCGATGGCTATGCCCGTTTTTGCGATGTCATGTTTTAAATTGCCAAAAACGATTTGCAAAAACCTTACTAGTGCTATGGCTAGCTTTTGGTGGAATGACCAGGATGGGAAAAATAAAATGCATTGGGTTTCTTGGGAGAAGATGTGTTTGGATAAGAAGAATGGTGGACTTGGTTTCAGAGACTTGGAAAAATTTAACCAAGCCTTATTAGCTAAGCAGGGATGGCGTGTGTTGATGCATCCAGACTCTCTATGCTCACGGGTTCTTCGGAGTCGATACTTCCCAAACGGCTTATTCATGGAAGCAAAACTGGGACCTCGGCCATCATATGCATGGAGAAGCATTTTGTTTGGGAGAGAATTGCTGGGAAAAGGTCTTCGCAGATCTATTGGGTCCGGAAATGAGACAAACGTGTGGTTAGATAAGTGGCTTTTTGACTCTGAGCCGAAAGCACCACTGCGGAAACCAGTTATTTTTGACCTGGATTTACAGGTCTCAAGACTTATTAATCCTCATACGAAGACGTGGGACAGGGGAAAGCTTGAACATAATTTTTTCCCGCCAGATATGGAGCGGATTCTGAAGCAGAAACCGGTTGTAGGAGAAGCTGATGCTTATGAATGGGTCCATAACCGTTGGGGTGCTTACACAGTAAAGTCTGGGTACTGGCTTGCATGTCAACTAGATCGATCAGAAGTGCGAAGAAATGCTCTGGCCCAGCCGTCGATTCATGGGATTACAGAAAAGATATGGAAGGTTAAAACAGCTCCAAAGATAAGTATTTTCATGTGGAAAGCGCTTTCCAATGCCCTCTCTGTTAATGATGGCTTGCTTTCCAGAGGTATGAAGGTCGACCCGAGGTGTCAGCGATGTGGACATGAGGGTGAATCTATTAACCACGTTCTGTTTGAGTGCCCTATTGCAAGGAGGGTGTGGGCGCAATCTTCCTTTCCATTTCCTCGCAGAGGTTTTGAAAATATGTCCCTGTTGGAGAATTTTAATTACCTCTTTAATCTTCCAAAAACTTTGAAGATTCCGGAGGAGCTAGAACGGTCTTTTCCTTGGATCTTGTGGATGCTCTGGAAGAACAGAAACATTTTTATCTTTGAAGGGAGAGAGTTTTCAGCAGAGGACACAGTTATGAAAGTGAGGGAGGATTCAAAGGAGTGGTTTGATGCTCAAAAGCTTGAGTTGTCACGGAGTGGGACAATAGACCATAACTCTGGAAGTCTAAGTCGATGGGAAGCCCCAAGAGAAGGTCTCGTTAAGTGTAATGTAGGCGTTTCATGGTAAAAAAGGAACAGGTTTATGGGGGCATCATGGATCGTTCGTAACGAGCATGGTGATGTCTTACTACACAGTAGGAGAGCTTTTGGGAATGTAAACTCTCTAGCCGAGGGAAGGTTTCTGGGATTAATGTGGGCGATTGAGTCAATGGCAAGCCACCGCCTGCATAAAGTAATTTTTGAAACGGAGGCTATGGATTTAGTTGGAGTGGTTCTGAGACAAAAAGCCTGGCCAGCGTTTAGATACCAAGGAACAGAGTTGAGAAATACACTGGAGAAAATAAATGAGTGGAGTTTGAGCGGTGCATCAGTAAGAGTGAACAGATGTTCTGCGAAGGTAGCGGACAGTGTAACCATGGATATGAGGTATCAGTCTTACGTTGCTCGAGGAGCTCCCGAGTGGATGTGTGCTTTGTTGGAAGATGATAAGCAGGGAAGATGATTAAGATGATTGGTTTTTGGAAGATATGACGGGGAGGCTATGAAATATTCGTTCTGGTTGGATGGTGATATTCTTGGTTTAGTTCTCTATGTTTTTGCTTTTCTGTTTATGCTTTTCTCGGTTCTGTTTGGATGTTATAGTCTTTAGACTAAACTATATAATGCAATTTTTCAGAGTTAAAAAAAAAGAGTAGATGATTTATAATAAGCTTATTTGTGATTTAGAGAGCATGACATACAGCGTAAAAATATACAAACACAACTTAGAACATACAAACACAACACGTGTATTCTAAGTTGAGGCAACAACTCAACTTAGAACATAAAGATATAAAGGAAAAAGAAACCATTCAACATGTGATCAACGAACGTGATACAACATCTCAAACACAAGTCTTGAGATGAGAAAACACCAACGAGAAGAGAGAGTCCGAACAAGAAGAGCCAAACGATATGAATCAATAACAAAGCTTATCCACGTACAGAATCACTTCCAGCGTTACTAGCGTCGCAAGCTCCTCTTTTGACTACACGAGCTCCATTGCACGCTGCGTCCTCACAACCGCACGAGTACGTGACTCCATTGGCTCCGCAAACCAGATCCTCCTGGACACAGTTTATTGGGCAAGCAAATGGATTCGGAACCCCGCCGCAGATGTCGCCACCAGCTTGCCCATCCGCAGCTTGTAAACCGATCAAGCAGAAAACCAGAAAAAGTAAGGCAATTCTCACTGAGAACGAGGAGAACGACGCCATCATGTGAATTCCATCGAATGATCGAAACCCTAATTTAAGGAGATTTGGAGATTTTTCTCAGACATTGCGTGTAACCTTGTTGTTTGAATTAAGTGGTGGTACAGCTGGGCCGTCCACCCTATTTGACAATCAAGGGAGGAACCCGTCAATAACGACCAACAACAAAAACTACACGCTGCTTTTAATATATAAACAAGCAAACGCCTCTCTTTATACCACCTCCAATTCACCTCTATTTCTATCTCTATATTTTCTCTTAAAATAGAGAAACTCTATTATAGAATAGAGGTGAAAATATTCCAATGTATGCTTCTATAATAGAGTTTATTTAGTTATACGAGAAAATATAGAGATATGTCATTTTCGCCTCTAAATATAGAGACAAAAAATAACTTTCCTCTATATTTTTTTCTAAAATAGAGGAACTCTATTATAGAAACATATATTAAAGCATTTTCACCTCTATTAGAGGTATATATTGGAGATGCTATTGGTCACAATGCTGGTTACCGGTTCATCAATTTATTTTGACCCCATGTAACGGAAAATTTCGTACAGGTTTGGTTATGCAAGTTCGACATTTATTTCAGTGATTAGAACAAAGGTTAATCAAGTTTTATTTTAAAGTAATCAGAAGTGCCAAAATGAGTTCACAGAGGTTAAACAGGATGGTAGTTAAATGATCTTGGACTCTTTGGCCTTTTCTAAGAGCATCGTTATTAGTTAGAAATATGTGAATCTCTCAATTATTAATATTTTAATTTTGTGATTACTTTTTATTTACGTAAATTGAATTACTAATTATACAGCATGTGTAAAACAATATTTGAAACATATTTATCGATCTCATTTGAAAGCTCTTCTTCTTTCTTTTTCTAATTTAATGATCAATTTTCTTATTCTAAAAATACATGTGAGAGATCAACTAATGATGATACTCTAAGACCATATACAATGGTTGATATATAACAATGCATATTCGTAAATCTTATCAGTTTCTTTAACTTTTTTTAAACGCAAAGTAAAGTCGTTTTCTTATAGATGTATGTAACTTTTAAGTTTCTTTGGGTTAAACCGGGATTGTATACCAGATTACATATAAAATTTAAGATATCAATATAGAACGGTTTTAATTTTAGAATTTGGAAAATTACCCCAATTGTGTGATCAACAAGTAGAACTCACATTTGCTCCAATGACACTCATGAATATTCTGCCAATGCAAACAAAAAAACTGGGGGTTACCTGTAAATAATGGGCTTACTTTAAATGGCAGTTATACGGGAGACCCACTAAAAGTGCATTCGTTTATCGTCGTCATTAAACTATATTGGGCTATATTTGGGCTTATTAATTATATATTAATTAGGTTAAATTAGCAAAGATGATAATCATTACAAATCCATATTAGGTTAAAAGTAGATCTCGTTTTCTCTGTTAAAGGGTTAGCCGCTTGGCTTTTTCGTGACCTTATCTCTCTCTTCTCGTCTAGCTTCTATCCTCTCACTAACACGATGCCAATCTTATATGGTGTTCGCTGCTTTTCTTTAACAGGAAGATGGTTAAGCCGTAACGGTAGAACGAGTGCCTTCTAGATATTGAGAATTGTCAAATCTCAACAAGGTTTTTTGACAAGTTTCAATGTCTCAGAACACAGCCGTTTTTGCCGTTACTTAGTCTTGTCTCAGCTGTATCTAAATCCTCTGTCTCTGTTCAAAGAAAGGTACACGAACTGCTCTATCACACTCCTTTGCATCTTTTTGTTTACCGTAAGATATGAACCACTGATGGATCTGTACGGATTTTAGCTCATGTTTGGTATATTTCTTTTTTTTGTGCAACTGTTTATAATTTATTTATTTTTCCTGCGGATTTAATAGGTTTTTTGTTTAAATTCAGTTTTTAAAATTTTAATAGGAATCAAAGTATCATTTTGAGAATTCATTCAAAAAATATAAATTCAGGATCTCTCCTATCAACTTGAGATTCGTTCGATTTTTTTAAACAAATATGTAATTATCACGGAATATATCGACTTTTGACATAATTCTAATTGGAACGTATTTATATATTCACATATATATATATTTCTTGCAAGGCCCATTTACAAAGAAATGGCCCAAAAGTATGTCTTAGGAATGATTAGCTGTGTGTTCGGGTTCTCCAACCCACCACTGTTTCTATCTCTTGGCAAAATCACTTCAACCCATCTCTATTTTTGATTCTGAAACAGAGATTGCTATTTTTCCTCTAAAACAGCATTCCTCTATATTTTGTTTTGCAGTATATGTAGAGATTTCTATTTTAGAGAAATGCATTGGAGTAAAACCCATCTCGTGTTCTTGGAATACATAAGAGATGGTCTTAGTGGCCTTGAAAAGGCGTGTAACTAGTGTTCACCAAACGATTGATACACCAAGTTACTGAATCACCCTCGGTAATTTGAATGTGTGATGCATCTCGCGAGGGGGTAGAATCGAATTTTGGTATCGGAAGGGGTTTTTCTGGAGACGTAAACCCTAACTTTCTCTCATTCGGCAAATGCTATAAAAAGCCAAATATTTCATTATTGTCAACACTAACCTTAGAAAAAATGATGAACAGCGTCTGTATCAATCCGTCAAACACAATGTCTGCTTCTCCCGTCAATGATTTCCCTGGCCTCTACGCCAGTAAGATCTCTATGCCCTTTGTTAGATATGTTGTTAGTACTCGAATAGACTTGCTTTAGCTTTGTTTTAGAACTTCTTGTAATAGATCTGTCAATGAGTGGTTTATGTGGCTGATTGGTTGACAAGTTTTGGAATTTCATGTAATAATTAAGTTAACTGTTTGTGTGTTGTGTTTTCATATCAGCGGCGGAGACAGGTGTGTTCTGGGACAAGGAGGAATGCGAGATCACTGATGACTTGAACGCTGCTCAGGTTCTCAAGAACATGAGAAAAGGCCTTTTGGGTGGTGGTCATCGTGGTCCTGTCACATTCAACGCTTACGGTGATATGACTGGTCGTGACTTTGAATCAACCGACATCAAGCTCAATCATTTTCCCGCAGGTAATTATTTGACTTATTAAACTCCTTTTCTATATATATATATTTAGGTTCTGAATCTTGATATGTTATTTGTAGGAGAGAAAAACGCGAGACACACCAAAATGTTGGAGGACATTGTGGCTTGGGCAGCTGAGCATCCTGAACCATCGACGTTGATGTTAGTCATGAGTGACATCTCTCAAGACTTTCTCGATGTTGTTGATCTTTTGACGACCAAGAAAAATTACAGGTTTATTGAAGTGCTTCCACATTCACCACCACCACCAAGGCCACTGATGCTGACTCTGTTGACTAATGGTGATTCTAGTGACTAATGGTGATCCACTAGTAGGAACTCTAATATAATAAATGTTGCAGACCACATTCAGGGATTAAAAAAATTGAGTAGTTTTTTTTTTAACGCTCTCTTGGTTGTAAGAAATGTTGGATCATCTTCTAATGGAATTTATTAGATGCTTTAACTAAATAATCTTTGGTGATTTTTATTTGTTGATTATTGTCTTCCATGGCCTCAGAACTCTTTGATTCGTGCTCTGGCATTTGCAGTGAATAAGTGGTATAATTGTAATTGGGATTTATTTTTTTTTAATTGTAATTGTAATTGTAATTGTAATTGGGATTTTAATCTTCATATTAATCAAAGTAAATCGGAACATTTGGGCATTGGTTACAAAGATCTGACAGGAACCAAGATCCGTTAAGTGACTTCTGTCTGAAATCTTACTGGGCTGGGCCTACTAGATTTAATTTAAATAGGCCCAGTTGTTTTACTCAATACGGCGTAAGTTAACATGAGATGTTAACGATATCACCAAACCACAGTCGCTTTACCCTTAAAAAGAAGCTCGAGAGGCGGCTTCTTCTTTCTCTTCTCTGGAACAGACAGTAGACACTCTTGTCTGAAGCAAAGACAATCAACACAGAATCGTCTTCTTCTTCACTTTGCTTTTACAGCATCAATCAATCAATGGCTTCTTCGTCTCCATCGCAGATGGTTCACACTTCTCGCACCATCTCTCAGGTTCGAACCTTCAATCCTACATTTCACAGATTTGTTTTCTCGATTTTAGTCTTTGTTCATCGAGTTATGCCGTCCTTGTGTGTGTTGGTGTCTTAAAGTCCTTTCCTTGGTTTCTCTTTAGATTGGTGTGAGGTCCCAGCTCGTTTCCGCAAATCTAACACCTCAATCACTTCGCTTCGGAACTCGTTCCTCTGGTTTCTCACTCTCTTCAAGATTACACTACGCAGCAAGCTTCCCGCTTAAGACAATCTCCGGAGCTTACAAGCTCCAGAGAACAGCTTGTGTTAAATCAATGGGCGCTGTAAGATTGAAAAAAAAAAAACAAACTTTCTCATATAGTCAATAGATATGTTATCTGTTGCTTATGGATTAGTGTTGATAGGAGGAGGAGGAGGAAGAAGAAGTACTAGCACCTCCTCAAGCTAAAGTGACACACAAAGTTTACTTTGATGTGGAGATTGGTGGTGAAGTCGCGGGAAGGATCGTGATGGGTCTGTTTGGTGATGTTGTCCCCAAAACCGTTGAGAACTTCCGTGCCTTGTGTACTGGTAAGCTCTCTACATCTTGAAAGTTTGTAACTTTGTGGCTAAATGGGAGTTTGATTTCTTCAGGTGAGAAGAAGTATGGGTACAAAGGCTCTTCCTTTCACCGTATCATTAAGGACTTTATGATCCAAGGAGGTGATTTCACCGAGGGAAATGTATGTTTTATCTTTTTTTTTGTGATGAAAGATTGTTTGTTATGTCATATGTGTGATTGTTTCGTTATGGCTTTCATAGGGTACTGGAGGTATTAGTATTTACGGTGCTAAGTTTGAAGATGAAAACTTCACCCGTGAGTATATATTTATTTACTAACAAAGAAGCATTCTTGTTTTTTCTGTGAATATAGTATTTAATTGGTTGTATGTTTACAGTTAAGCATACTGGACCTGGAATCTTGAGCATGGCTAACGCTGGTCCTAATACTAACGGAAGTCAGTTTTTCATTTGTACCATCAAGGTAACAACTCTTTCACTTTATTTGTTATAAAAGTATAGATCTTTTATTCACAAAGTTTTGTTTTATTTGTCTTGTGTAGACTTCATGGTTAGACAACAAGCATGTTGTGTTTGGACAAGTCATTGAAGGTATGAAGCTTGTGAGGAGACTTGAGTCTCAGGAGACACGTGCTATGGATGTTCCGAAGAAAGCTTGCAGAATCTATGCCTGCGGAGAGCTCCCAATGGACGCTTGAGAACCCACCACTAAACCGGTGGATCTTTGTTCTGTTTAATTTTTCTGAATAAGAAGCCAAAGATTTTTTTTTTAAGTTATATGGTCTTTTGTTTCTTTATTTTGGATGCATGAGTTAGAAAAAGTACAATAAGGTAGGTTATATTATTAGAGTTTTGTCTTTAAGCTTGAACCATGGTTGGCTTGCTGAACAAGTGGCTCGAGCTTATTATCTTTGTTGTCTTCCCATAAGTCTGGTATAGCTTGTTATGGATGCTGCTTAGTGCATAGTCTGCACCTGGAACTAGCACCGAGTCACCAACGAACACGGTTTTTATCCCTGTTGCTTTAGCACTACCGATGTTACGAATACTATCATCGAAGAACATCTGAAAAAGAAAAACAGATACATAGAGACTGAGTTTCTGTGTCTGAAATGCGAATGGCTGCTTTGCTTCAAAGGTGTAAGAAATGAGCCGGCCCTTGCTTGTCACCATTTAGAAAAATAAGAAATTTATCTATGAATTAGTTTTGAAATTTTTACTTTCTAAGCCACATTTTTTCTTTCATATTACACATTCAAACACTTTGTTCGTCCTTGTGACACACTTTATATTGTTGCAATGTCACATATACCCTCTAACCTAGCCTAACCACACTTGCCTTTAACTATATTGAGTTAACCCAAATCTCCACGTGTCCCGTATAACAACAATTAAAAATTAAAAACGATCATCGTTTCGAAACTAGATCTACTTTCCCCCAATTTCACAAACCCTAATTTCTCTCATCCTCTCCGCCTCATCCTAATTTCTTTCATCCTCTCTGCTTCTTCCTCTCCACCTCATCCTCTCCGTCTCGCAGTCATAACACTTTTTCTCGAACTCCGCTGAGAACCATGAGGAAACCGAAGACAAAGAAGAAAGTGAAGATATCCGACGAGGAAACGCCTCCACAAAACGAAATTGGAGGTATTTTTTAACCATTCTATTTCGTGTGGTTCTCGATATCTTCCTCAGATTCAGATTTTGATTGATTTCATATGTAGGTACATCTTTACCGGACCTCCGTCTACCTCCTAGACTTTTCGCGACGGACAGGTTCCCCACCAAGCGTCTCAACATTTACTCCTCCCCGGATCTTCTCCCTTTTATTCGCAACGTCCTTCGAGACACGCCGGAGTTGGAAACCATCCGTCAGTCCTGTTTCGGGAAGCTCTTCGACCTCCCTGCTCGTCAATGCCCTATGTCGTGTAAGCTGATCCACTTGTTTCTCACTCGTCAGCTAGTAAGTCTCCCCAAGAGCACGCTTAGGTCTGCATTTGGTGGTTCTCCTTTCCGATATGGTCACGAGGAATTTGGCATTGTTACCGGTCTCCCGTGTGGTTTCTTCCCGGAAAGATACAAGCCCAACACCGGTAAAGCGATTGTCGCCGGGAAAGATATAGTATGGAAGAGACTCTTTGGAAAGAAAAAAATATATGACGGTTGCTGATCTATATCGGATGCTTGAGACCGACAAAGACATGGATGGGTGGAAGATGATACGGATTTCTCTCATTATCATTGTGGCGTTCTCATCGCTCACAAACAAGAAGCACGCCCAACTCCTCGTTATGTTAGAATGGTTGAAAACCTCAAAAAAAAATTTGCTTTCCTTTGGGGTAGAGAGTCTTTCCTCAAGACCATCTCATGCATGAAACCACCGAAGTTTGTCCGCAAAAAATGTGAAGATCCCGTTGCTACACTTGTCAAGAAGCTCAAGCAGCACAGTTTCAGATTACAAGGCTTCCCACTTTCACTTCAGTTGGTAGCATTTCGTATGATTCCCCAGCTTCTGGATTATATCTATATCAGCTCCATTAAACAACCTGACAGTGTGGGACTTGTAAGATGGTAATCTACCACAGCACAACTCAATCAATTCCATCGACATCTGCCGCGTCAAATTTGACCCCAATGTAAGTACATTTTATCAAATATTTTGTACTAACTACTAAGTTTACAAAGACTAATCATTTAAAAAACAAAGTTGTATTTTTTTTTTCTCAGCTGGTAGTCACTCCTATTATACCCATCGAAATCCAGGCACAGCCAAGATGGGGACTGTGGCCTAACGATGTCAAGGACGACAGTGTTATCTACTTGGAACAATTTATAGCTGATCAACATATTCCTTCAACAAACAAATGTGGCATGGTGGGGTTACATCAGAGCCTCTCATCAAGAAGCCAAAGAACAGGGTTAAGAAGAAGGCTGCTAGTATTAAGCAATCTCTAAAATCCAGACAGCCGTTTAGAAGGAAGCAAAGGCGTATAAGTTCCTACGTTACGCGTTCAAGCAGGCCACAACTTCACCAACGTTCAACTTACGAAGATGGTGATCCAAGTTTCAACGCAGGTGAAGCAGCTCCGCCGCGAGATGAAACGTAGGAAGAAACGATCTCATGGTAGGCAATCATCTTTTAACACATCGTTTTCCCGTCGCAAGCAGTCCAACACACCTTCCCACAGTCCTGAACCAACACCTACCCACACCGACGGCCTTCATAATCAAGTGAATTGTCATTTTTAATAGCTTTAGCAAATTCATAAAATATGTCCTCTGTCTTTTTACTACTAATGCAAAATCTCCTTTTTAATTCAGGATGATAGTCCAATGGAGACAGATGAGTTGCCTCAAACGAGATCGCCTATCATCAGTCAATATGAAGCTCAACTACATCGTGATTCTACAGCTGATCATCTTGCTAGCTCCCCTGTGAGCGACCCTTGCATCCACACACAGAGTTTCCACGTTTCACCTAACCACAACAACACAAGTGTCCACACATCTCCCGACCACAACATTGACAGTGTTCAAGTCTCCCCTGTTTATCTAGGAACCATACATCACACTCCTCCGGTTAGTCAGATGATCACCCACACCAACGATGCTACAGATGACTACAATGAGCCACCTCGTACGCCAGTCAGCGTGCAACCTCCTTGGTCTGAGCTCAATTCAGTAGTCTACGATAAGAGTGATCACCCCAACAGCCCTGAGATTCATCACATTCTCTATCATGGTGTGAGGATTTACGATGCGATCAATCTAGACCCACCAATCTTCGATTCATCTATTCCTCCAGGATCTCTTCCGCGCAGTCGCTTACTATTGTCACCGCAGCCTACAACCATGCTTACATCACCCATTAAGAGCAACGACAGTTTGTCAGGCTTCACCGTTCATGCTGCTACCGTCAATGCTTTCACAGCTACAGCTTCCTCCAACTCTCCACCCTCCCTTGCTCTTAAGGTAATATACACCCTACACTCTCCCCCACCGTCTCATTGCTTTCCTACTCCCACTGTGATATTTTAAGCAAATATGTTCACATTTTCAGGAACAAAATACCGGTGGAGTTGTCGACCTAAAGGCGACAAAAAACATGGAGAGCCACGTTCCATCTTTGGAGGAGAACCATCTTGCTCATGAATTATCCAAATCTCCATTAATCACTGCGCTTGCACTCATCTCGCCACTTCCAGATCTCGAGTGGGATCTTTTCTACAGCACAATCTCAACTATGACGAAGGTGTAAGTTTTCTCATCTTAACCCCCCCCCCCTTTCCCACTTATTTGCTTCCTTACACTTTTCTGTCACAGCTTCCACACCACACCGCCTTCCTTTGAATTCTCCAACAAATTTCTTCTCGAGCTCGCTAAACCAAAGCAATGGACAACCACCCGCGTAAGAGTTCTATATTTTTAAATTCTTCTCAACTATGCGTATCGTACCTTCAACCACTTACTTTACTAATAATCAATCATCTTTATTTGTCTCAGCACAAGAAAATTCTAATCCACATCCTCGCTGCCAGACACTCAACACATCTTCTCAGTTACAAGTCAACATCCACCACACCCCTCCTACCTTCATATATCTGCAACAGTTGGGCCGATTTTGCCCCCTGCAGAAAGAGATCAACCTTCGTCTGGGATGAGCGTCTTGTCGACATTGTTCTCCACCAAGGGAAGAAATGGATGGAGGACATTCACAACATCTACACTCTGATGCTTTGGAACAGTAAACATTGGGTCGGCTTAGCCATCAACCTTGACATGGGTATGTTGACATCTTAGATCCTATGCCCTCTGTGTATGCAGATAGTCGTGTCGAGCGGTTCATGCAGCCATTGCTAACCATACTCCCTTATCTCATAAGAAAAGTGGCAATGTGTGAGCTTACTCAGTTCAGTGGACTCAAAAAGTTTGTCTGGAGACGCATATCTGACCTCTACAACAACACTCGATCTGGTGACTGCGGACCGGTCAGCATGAAGTTTCTGGAGATGCACACCCTTGGTGACCCAGCCCCTCATATGGCAGGCATCACCGACAAAACCGTCGACGACTTCCGCAAACAGTATGCGTTGGACATCTACAAAACCATTGTCATGCATGTTTATTCTGCCTAAACTGTCTATGCTGAATCACTAAACCCACCTTTTGTGTAACAGTTGGGCATCTCTCTCTGTAATCGGTGTTTTTAGATTATGTCTTTTGATACCTTATATGGCTTCTGTCTTTTGATACTCTATGCTCTACCAGGATTTTAAACTCTTCTATTGTGTCCTAATCTAAGTCTTCTTAATTAATGAGTTTGTGGTTATTGAAAAAAATTTGTAAACCAAACTCTTTTTTCATTGCATGAAATCAACCTGCTTAGCTACTCCGTAAATTCTTCTACAATGTCCGCGTCCACAAAAGACACTTCCAAAATTGGGTCAAAATATTGGATTTCGCTCCGGATTTTGACTTTCCAAACTACAAAATTTCAAAATTTCAAAAAGTTTATGCCCTTAGACAAAAATATTATTTTCTATTACATAGACTCGAGTAAAAGCTCAGATACATAAGTCGGACCCCACCTCCTTTCTTCGTTTTACTTTTACATTTCAACCATATAAACCCCAAATCAATTGGATTATTAGGTCACCGGGGAGATATAATCTACTTCACCAAACCCAACCTTACCATGAGTTCCTCCAGTTCTTCATCTCGTTCTCAGACACGTAGAACAGTGGGAATTCCTTCTCGATGATGGAGTGGGTCGAAGCTGACTACCTTCGGTGCTCAGACAAAAGAAAACATATGCCGCCGTTTCTATAGATGCGAAATCGGCGTCAAGGTATCCTCAGAGTTTCTCAATTGTAAAACGTTCATACAATTCATAACACTCATAGAGTTGTTATACCATACAAATGCCAGAGGCAATCTGAGCACCACCTGTTCAAATGGATAGACGTGGAAATTATCGACGAGATTAGCAAGGTTGATTCAAAACTCAGTCAGCTTCAGGAAGATGTTCAATCTTTCAAGAGGACAACGACACAACGTCTTCAGAAACATGGCAAAAACATCGACGAGTCCTTGCTGGAGATGAAAAGGATTATTCATGACCAAACTATCATGCTTGCTGAATTAAGGAATAACTCCACTTTAGTAGTTGATGCTAGCTACGCGTCACTCACTAATGGATCCTTTGTTACCAAATCAACTTCCCCACTCCTCAACATTGCTGTTGCTGCCTTTGCTCTAGGTACCATGGCATGGCTGTATGAAAAAATAAGCACTTGATTTATGTCATCTCTTACCAATGTTTTCTTCCCCACAATTGTAGTCACCCATGACTTATGTCTCGCCTTATGTCATCTCTTCACTAATGCTACTCTACTACTTAATTTGTCTTTATCTTTTCATAACATAATTATTCTAATGCTTAATGAACAACATTTTCCAACGCATATTGGTCTGCTTATTTATGTTCACATCCTAATTCTTTGTGAATTGCAAACCAACATAGCAGCACTCTGATTCTGGTGTAGTCTGAACTACTATACATACTCTTACACACCCATGGGTAATGCTCGCTTAACACTATTACCCATCTGCACCAAAACTAGCTTGCTTGAGGTGTCCACATCCACATATATATTTTTAGTGTCTACACATGTCTACTCGGAAAACGTCTTCAGTAGCTATACCTAACAAAAATAGCAGTGCCATTTCGCTAACCAAACAAGCAAACGTTTCCATGATTTAGTTCCACATAATGAGTTCCCAAAAAGATGAAAGTAACAACATTCAGTAAACATTCAAACCACCAACATTGGGTTTCAAGCAATATATAACAAGTAGGCCTGGGACGGATCGGATATCCGGACAATTTTAAGGTATCCGGATCCGGATCCGGCTTTGACGGATCCAACATTTTATTATCCGGATCCGGATCCGGCTTTGACGGATCCAACATTTTATTATCCGGATCCGGATCCGGCTTTGACGGATCCAACATTTTATTATCCGGATCCGGATCCGGCTTTGACGGATCCAACATTTTATTATCCGGATCCGGATCCGGCTTTGACGGATCCAACATTTTATTATCCGGATCCGGATCCGGCTTTGACGGATCCAACATTTTATTATCCGGATCCGGATCCGGCTTTGACGGATCCAACATTTTATTATCCGGATCCGGATCCGGCTTTGACGGATCCAACATTTTATTATCCGGATCCGGATCCGGCTTTGACGGATCCAACATTTTATTATCCGGATCCGGATCCGGATATCTTGATTTTTTAGTCCGGATATCCGGATTTTCGGATCGGATCCGGATCGAATCTCGGATCGAATCCGGATCTCGGATAAAAGTTCCAGGCCTAATAACAAGTTCCCAAAAAAATTGTCTTGATCCCACAACATTACAAATCCAAAAGAAGCCGTCCTTCCACGGTCTTATATAAGAACAATGCAGTTCGTCCTGTTGTGTCCTTCTCCCCTGCACCTACCACATATGTTCTTACTACGTTTTTTCTTAGGCGCCTGCAACGACAATCACAAGTAACTTTACCAAAAAATACCTTGCTTAATAGGTTTACTGAACAATACCTAGCCTAATACGTCTTTTACAACTCACCCTTATCTCCCCGGTCGATGGTATGCGTGTCTTGCGGCGTCTCCCTGGTTGTCTCTTCGTATTAGGAGGGTACAGAACCTGACTGTTGACTTCTGTAGGTATATCAACATCCCTAGCATCACGGTGGGGGCTTATAACGCATGTGTATGTCTCCCTCCACACAGTCGTTTTGTAAAAATGCCCACACAATGTGTCGTGAGGCACACCAACCCCGTCAGCTGCTAGCATAGCATGTCCACAAGGAATTTTGATATTATCAAAATACTTACAACTACACTTCCTCTCTGCTAGCATCACTTTGTCTGATCTACCAAACTTCCCCAAAATCTGGCTGCTCCAGCTATTCACTAGATTTATCTTGCTTCCTTTCACAGTTGACATGTTCTTTGTCATCTGTTTGTCCACTTCCACGCTCACCAAACCTCTGTGTTTCTCTGCCTTTTTCCTTTTCGCACAAAACCATCTTGTCATCATCCTCTGTATGAAAGTCAGGAACTCTACTATAGCTGCTCTCCTTCCTTCCAACAACACCTTGTTAAGTTGTTTAGCAATATTGCTAGTCATAATGTTATATCTATCACCTAGGAAATTTGCTCTAGACCAATGAACAACACCTATTTGACCCAAATATATGCCACACGCACTGCTAGCCGCCTTAATCTTTCCGTAATAATCTATGAACTCCCCGAAACTATGTGCCATCGCAGCGGCAGTAACCATATTTTCTAAGTTCTTACTCGAAAATCTTGAGTTCACATTCCTAGCCAGATGAACAATGCAAGCCCCATGCTTGGCCTGAGGATAAATCTTACTTACTGCATTAGATATGCACACAGTCTTGTCTGAAATAATCGCTAGAGAAGGAGAGTCACATAGAATCCTCTCTACTTTCTGAAGAAACCATGTCCAAGCATCCTCATCCTCACTGTCCACAACTGCAAATGCAAGTGGGAATATTTGAAAATTCACAACCTGCCCACTAGCGGTCAACATCACTCCTTTGTACTTGCCACTGAGGTGTGTTCCATCAACCACCAATACATGTCTCAGCTTCCTAAACCCACTTATTGAAGCACCAAAAGCTAGAAACAAATATAGAAACGTTCGTCCCCATCTTCATCTACATCAGTTTCCAAATCAGCAATAGTACCGGGATTTGCCAGCTTCAACATATACAAATTCTCTGGCAGCTTTAAGTAAGAGTCCTCATCAGAACCACGCAAACCCAAAACGGCCTTCTCTCTCGCCGTATAACACTTCATGTACGAGGCGTCCACCCGTAGATCCTCTAAAAAAAGTCTTTGCAAATCCCTAGCAACAGGCGGCTTACCCGTGTCTTCGAACTTCGCCTTGTAAACAACAACTATCATACGAGATGTTGCTTTGCTCTTGTACCCATTCCGGAACTCTATTGGACATCTATGATCAAGTTGTGCCTTCCTTATCTCATTGCACCCACAGCCCCTAAGTTCATGTGCAGTTACTCGCCAATCACATCTACTGTCAGGACACTCAACAACAAAGAAATCTATCTTTGTCCTGGCCTGCGTGAACTTGAATTGCTTCTTTATGGCATAGATAGCTAAAGCTATCTGACAATCCTCTTTGCTTCTAAAACCCTTTCCAACTTCTATCCTACCGTCACACTCATCCACGTCCATATCAGGGATTTCAGCTGTATCAAATTTTGTATCATCAAACAGCGGTGGTATATCAAATTCTTCATCATCGATTTCCTCAAGTCTTCGTTTTGGGACATTGTTCATGTTCACACTACCGCGTCCGCTCCAAGGATTAAAATCCTCTGGAGTCTCAACTTTGGCTTTATCTTCTCCTCCGCTTCCACCACCGACCTCAACATAGTGGTCAAAACAACTTTGTATGTCACAAAAATAAGTTTGTGGCCCTTTCTTCTTTGGTAGACCCTCAACAATCTCATCCTCGTTGTAAACAACATTCACAGCATCAGAACCTCCGAAATCCCCAGCTAGTAAAGGTGACTAGAACTCCTTGTCGTAACCTTTTGGCCTCAGTGAAATCTCGTCCATTTCAAAGTTCTCTTCTTCATTTTTTTCCAAGCTAAAACCACTCTCATCCTCGGCTTTGCTACTCTCTCCTTTCACGCCTTCACTCATGATTTTCTCCTCTAATTTCTCCACTTCCTGCACCAGTTCATCGTCATCTGCAATGTCGATTACTCTGGTCTTTGTGTAAGCCGATGACACATACCCCTTCTTTGAGGAACCACAACCCAAGTCACTTCTGCCTCCAAACCTCGCCGCATCTGGTGAGACAAATCCCATCCCTGAGTCGTCTGCAATGTCGATTACTCTGGTCTTTGATGCAGAAGATGACACATACCCATTCTTTGAGGAACCACAACCAAAATCCCTCCTTTCTCCAAATCTCGCAGCTTTTGGTGAGACAAAAACCCATCCCTGAGTCGTCCACAACCTCATTGTCCACGTTATTTGTTTTGCGTTCAAACTTTGCAAACAGATTCATCCCCCCCCCCCTTTCAC
>NC_027751.1:24901184-24919942 GCF_000695525.1 Brassica oleracea var. oleracea | reverse complement strand
CACCAGTTCATCGTCATCTGCAATGTCGATTACTCTGCTCTTTTTGTAAGGGGATGACACATACCCATTCTTTGAGGAACCACAACCAAAATCCCTCCTTTCTCCAAATCTCGCAGCTTTTGGTGAGACAAAAACCCATCCCTGAGTCGTCCACAACCTCATTGTCCACGTTATTTGTTTTGCGTTCAAACTTTGCAAACAGATTCATTCCCCCTTTCACTTTTTGATGTTGACAGAAATACTTCACCGCCCCCTCGTTAGTTATCAGAACCAGTGGGATCCTAATCCCTGTCGCAAGTTCGAAGCTTGTTGGTGGCCAGTAGCTTAAAGATACACGGAAACGCCCCTCGTCAAGTTTAAACTCCCGCAGAACATTCCCCTCAAGCTCCTTGCACCCAATATCGTCGTAAATCTGAACCATACGACCCATCCTATTTTTCTCGATTACAAAATCCCACGTCCCTCCTTCTCCACAAACCCAATCACCGTTTAAAACCATGCAGTTCTCGTCCATCGTCTAAACCCTGCACCAAGAAAGGAAGTGGGTGACTTGGAGACTCAAATCACAGAACTCTCATAAAAAATGCTTACAAAAACAACCGACTTGCAGATGGGGCTACTTCCGTCGAGAAAAAGACAAAAAAAAAAACCATTTATTAGCAAACTTACTTTCTCAGCTCGCCCTCACCCTTAGGTTGATTTCCTTTCGTCCAACGGCTGTTAATGGTTACTATTCTCCATAAACCAAACTTAATAACTCCTCCGAAGAAACACGAAACGCAGAGTTGTACGGTCGGGGTCAAGTTGACAATATAAATAAATATAAAAACTAACTCAACTGTAGTTTCAGTTAAGGAAGCGAGAGGCACAACGGTCTCAAACCAGTTCAGAAACAAAATAAAGTGTCCTTCAACAAGTTGTGTGTGAATGTGTTAAAAAAGATAAAAAAAAGTGTTCCAAACCGTTATCAACTCATTAATTTTTATATTACTTAAGGTTTGAACTTGATTTTCAGATATAATCATAAATTGGTGTAAATTTATCCAAAAGGGGTAACAAATATTATTTTTTAAAAAAAAATCATCAACAAAGGTGGATGACCTAACCGGAGACTTTACTTTCCGAATGAATCGCAGCTTTAATCTAGTTTTCATGATTTATATGAAAACCCCTATATAATATTTTATATTTTGTTAACTTTATATTTGAATTCTAAAATAACAGTCAAAAGTATTTTTTTTTTAACAGTCAAAAATATTCATTGATTATAATTGTATCGGTCATTCCTTTAATGATATTGATATAGTAATAATGTCTTTGTTGAGTCATGAAAATTGCAAAAATGATGTGGCAGTTTAAATCACCAAAGGAAATGAAGAAAAAAAATTGTTGAAGATGAGAAGAGATCTTGACATGCGCCAAAAGAGGAGGAACATCTAAGAATGTGATAACATTTATTACATTCTTTGAGAAAACTAGATTACGCAGAAAGAGGAGGAACATTGGAAGCGTAAAAACATGCACCTGGCATGATATTTATAGTAGGAAATCAACGATTAGTATAATCTAATATACAATGCCCTTGAGAATAAAAGATCAAATTGTTATGTCTTAGAAAGAAACAAATCTGCTAAATGCTCAGAAATGTCTTACAAAAGTTTGTGAATCAAATTAAGGGGGAAAAAATACTTCCTGCTACTATAAATAATAATTTCAACTGTACAAATAATAAGCCTTTTTTCAAAAAATAAAACTGTACAAATAATAATAAAAACCTCGTAGTATTTTTACAATGTTATTTTCACATATGTATTACAAAAATCATGATTTTTATGAGATTTTATACATTTAAATCTCAATGATCAAATCTGTAAAAAAATTATTGCGAAATTTGTAAGCGAACAAAAAAATTCAATCAATGGTAAAAATAATTTGAAGAAGCAAAAATGTGGAAATAAATAATGGAATTTAATGCAGTGAGATTTATCAAATTAAAACAAAACAATTAGGTGACGGAACATAATTATTACAGAAAGGAAGCGCGTGAGAGAGAATTTATAAAAGCTTCTTCATCTGCTCTGCTTGACTCTTTTCTTTTGCTCATCTCAATAAAAATCATTTTGAATTTTTTTATTGTTGTGTCTCTTCATGCACTAGTAGTCAGTGTGTGTGTGATTAGAATCGAAATTCAGTATTTCAATCCAAGTTTTCGCGCTCGCTCGAGCTGCATTTGCCCCCTAAGCTCGTCGACGAAGGAGATGAGGAACGTGTTGTTGATTGTGTTGTCGGTATGTTCAGTCGCGTCGGTGGTTCGGAGCGGATCTAGCGATGGATTTACGAAACTGAGAGACACCGAGACTGCGATATCGCTACTTGAGAAGAAGCTGATGGCGCCTGAGGTCGCCATGGTGCCTCTGACCTTGATTCAAGGAGCAGGCTCCAAAGGAGCTGGTACACTCTCTCTCTCTCGTAGACTCAGATTCATCGAATCGGTTCATATAGATGGAAACAGATTTGTTAGAATCTTGATCCAATTTTTGAATTGATGTGCAGTGTGCTTAGATGGGACGTTACCTGGTTATCATCTAGATCGTGGTTTTGGCTCAGGTGCTAAGAATTGGCTTATCCAGCTTGAGGTATGTAGTAACCTTCACTTCTTCCTAATAGATGTTTTTGTTTTATAATGCAATTTGGCTGATGTGTGTGTAGGGTGGGGGATGGTGTAACAACCATAGGACCTGTGTCTATCGCAAAACTAGTCGCCGTGGCTCCTCTAATTTCATGGAAAAGACCTTGCCTTTCACTGGAATCTTGAGCAATAAGCCTCCAGAGAATCCTGGTTTGTTACTCAACTATCATCATCATGGGAGTTTTTATAAATGCTCAATAGCTCTATTATTATCAACTCTGTTGGTGGCTTTTGCAGACTTCTTTAACTGGAACAGGGTCAAGTTGCGTTACTGCGATGGTGCGTCTTTCGCTGGTGATAGTCAGGACGAGGTTAGTCAGATGAGACAAATAGTGATTTTGTGGTTCATTAATCTATGATACCTAAGTTTGTTGCAAACGGCTTGTTTGTAGAGTTCACAAATTTTCTATAGAGGACAACGGATTTGGCAAGCGGCTATGGAAGAGTTCCTGTCTTTAGGCATGAAGGGAGCAAATCAGGTCTTTTTACATTTCATTGGGTCTCTATCAGCTTACTGCCTTATGTTCTGTTCATCTTCTTAGCTAATCATTTGCAAGTGAATATATTCATCACAGGCTCTGCTTTCTGGATGCTCAGCCGGAGGATTAGCTTCCATCTTGCACTGTGACGAGTTCAGAGAGCTATTGCCTAGTTCCACTAAAGTCAAGTGCTTAAGTGATGCTGGAATGTTTCTAGACGCGTAATTCTCTTCAACTTTTGTCTTTTCTGTTTAGGAGAAGTATAATTTTCTATAGAAAAATATTCAAACTGATGGAAAATGCAGGGTGGATGTCTCTGGGGGCCACTCGCTCAGGAATATGTTCCAAGGTATTGTTACAGTGCAGGTAATCTCAGATTCACTTTCTTTTTTTTTTTTTTTTTTTAAAGGGCAATCTCTGGAATACCGGAGGAGTCGAACCCGTGTGACTTGGGATCCAGTTCACTCTAATGTTTTACCACTAAGCTATTTAACGATGAAAATTAATGATGTCCCGGCAGTTCACTTAACTTAACAGTATCATATGCTCACTTGATACTCTTTTTTTCTGTTAATTTACAGAACCTCCAGAAGGGCTTGTCCAGTACTTGTACAAACCATTTAGATCCTACCTCGGTATATCTCTTTCACCTTTTAAGTATAACTGTTTGATCCAGCAAAGTGACCAGTAGACAAGGGCCTTTAGATAATCTTTTGTCCCTTTTTTCTCTTTTCCCCAGTGCTTCTTTCCCCAGAACTTGGTTTCAGACATCAAAACCCCAATGTTTCTTCTCAACACAGCATATGACTCATGGCAGGTGATAATCTTGTTTTTTTCATTTTGAGCATTGTCTCATCCGTACACAGTGTTTGATTCTTGAACTTTCTCTAACAGATTCAAGAGAGCTTAGCTCCTCCAACCGCTGACCCAGGCGGCATCTGGAAGGCATGCAAATCAGATCACTCGCAGTGTAACTCATCACAGATCCAATTCTTCCAAGGTCCACTCTTCTCTACTCTATGCTTGAGCCTGCACCACGTTGATGGTTTCTAATACCTTTTTTTTCTCCTTCCATAAAATAGACTTCAGGAACCAAATGATGTTTGCCGTAAATTCATTCTCAAAATCCGACCAGAACGGTCTTTTCATAAACTCTTGCTTCGCGCATTGTCAGACTGAAAGACAGGACACTTGGTTTGCCCAAGATTCTCCCCAACTTAACGGAAAGGTAACATCACCCCTCAAAAGAACTCTTCAATCATACAGAGTTTAGTTATTAAACTCCTGCTCACGATCGTCTTTGTTAGCA
Organism: Brassica oleracea var. oleracea; assembly: GCF_000695525.1. Lineage (NCBI taxonomy): Eukaryota > Viridiplantae > Streptophyta > Magnoliopsida > Brassicales > Brassicaceae > Brassica > Brassica oleracea. Next base: position 24,915,465 of record NC_027751.1, on the reverse strand, counting down.
GAGAGTGGCAGAGACTGTAGGTGACTGGTACTTCGACCGAGCCAAAAATATCAAAGCCATCGACTGTGCTTACCCATGTGACAAAACATGTCACAATCTGATTTTCGAGTGAGTAAATCTTTGAAACCCCATCTTATTCTTTCAAACTTATTTATCTTAAACTCCAAATCTGTAACATTCATGTAATTCTCATAAGAGAACCATTTTATCTGTTGATTCAGATCATAATTTATATTTACGTTGACATCATTTTCGGCTGGGATAAGCGTTTGTTTCAAATATTATATTTATCCTATATGTATATATATATTCTTTTGTGCAGTGTTAATCAAACAGGTGTAGATCGGAGTGTTGATCCAAAAGCTGCAGAGATCTCAGCTTCTTCTTCGTCTTCTTCAAGGTTTTGTTTTCCTCTTTTTAGAGCCTCTCTGGTCTCTCTAGTGTTGACAACGATCATCCTCATCCTCGGGTTCTTAGCTCAGTAGGTATAGGGAGACCTTATTCTTTCATACCTCATATTTTTATAACCATTTGATTCAAATGTTTGAATCTAAGTTAGTAAGCAAATCCATGTACGCAGAACAGAATATATCTCAAAGAGAGAGAAATAACATGGTTATACTATATATTATGTTGGACATATAAAACTACAAATATATTAGATCATTGCGGAGGTGACTTGCGATACAAGCCTCTAACAAAAACGAAGAGTAATAATGATTGATTAATGGATCCAGTCTTATACTGATAGACGCAATTTTGCATGGGAACATGAAAGTTTATCTGGAAGAGCTTAAAAAGAATAATTATCGTAGCTCCAGCGTGTCCACAAAATTAAGTTTCTGATTTTGGAGTACGCACTAACCAACCAGGCAACCACACATATCTTTTTCACGTTTTAAGATTTGGGAATTAATAAAACAACGAAAAAATACAAAAGAAGCCCGAATCAATCACGGCGGAGTTAGTGCATAATCTAAAATCAAAATAGTTGAAATATAATATAGTATCAATAGTTCTCTTCAAAAAGAAGGCACGCACATAACACCTCAATATTAAGACGCACGCACATACCCCGTATCTTTGCTTTGAGAAGCTTCAACAAACTCAAATCCTCTGTATATTGACCGAGTATCATTTCAAAAATTGTAACCTTAAATTTCTACAAATTTAAAAGAGACCATGTTTAGATATCACTTAATTAAGATGTCAATTTATCTTACGTAACAATTTAAGAATCAATTGAAAAAAATATCGGTCAAAATTCGATTACTAGAAACATTATATTAACTCAAAATACAAGAAACATGTATTCTTTCTTTAAAGTAAAGCTACGAAATTACCTAATATGATTAACATATATTGCAATTAATTACTATGAATAATAAAGATTTGATAACAATTTTTGCATCTTTCTTCATTTTTGTTTAATTTTATATTATTAAAAAATAAACAATCACATTAACCATGTAATAAAAAACTTAGATTTTTTCTTATATGTTATATTTTGAATTTTTTTAAATGATTTTAAATTACAAAAATGAAGAAACCTTATATGTTATATTTTTCTTATATGTTATATTTTTAATTTTTTTAAACGACTTTAAACTACAAAAATGTAAGTTTTTCTTAAACATACGACTAAAAACATTAAAATTGCATGTATCAATTCGATGGTTGATCTGAAACCTTTCAAAATCATATGAAAGATAAAAGTCAAAATAATTCAACTGTGGAAACAGTACTGTTCACTTTTTTCAAGAATGTGTTCGGTGAAAAAAAAATAAAGATGTTGTGTCATATATTTTAATTGTTCAATCCGAATAACCCATGATATATTAATTATAGTTTAGCTCCACAATTTTTAATAAAAAATGATCCGGTCCATCGGAAAGAAATTATATAATAACAAAAAAAGAACATTGTATATATACGAATAAAATGATCTAATGTATAAAAAAAATTATCGATAATATATACAAATAAACTCACCATGCGCAAAACGCAGGTCTTATCCTAGTATAATAGTAAAATACATGAAAAGAACATTACTAATACCTCACTAGATTACCCTCCCAGACTACTTTAGAGACCAAATCTAAATCTTCCTCTGTTTTGTAAACTTCGAATTGTGATTAAAGAAACATGTTCTCACTAGGTTTTAAGGGGAAATGGATAATACCTTTTTTGGGTTGCAACCAACCAAAAATTTATCTTAAACCGTCAAGACGGATTGTTAAGAGTGATTAAGTTTAACTGCAATTATTGATTATTATCACATAATTGTATGATTTTATCCATAAGAATATGTTTAACGAAATGTGGTTTGATAAATGGTTTCGAACCTAACTATATAGAGAATAGAGTAGTGGTACAATTTGCATCGTATGTTTTAATTACCTATGGAAATGTAATAAATGATCTTGCATTTGTCTCTATTGTCAACTTTGTGACAATAAAGGAAGAAGTGAAAACGAGGAAAATGAAATGAGTTGGCCAGCAAGAGGCTACAAATAGTCACGAGACATTCAATCATCCTTGAGTTGAAGCTACCCCATGATTTTACTGACAAGCAAACACATGGCAGTAAAGTCGAATTCTTAGTATAATTTACTAGTATAAAACACAATAAATTACTATTTTGTTCTCAAAAAGAGAGGTTTGAAAATTCTCTTAACAAGTTAATGATTTATAAAAGGACAAGACATTATCATTAAATCTTGAAGCTAGAAAACTATGAGTACCTTGAAACTGAGAGTCACTATTTTCCTTTTGAAATGCGTTTCTATGCAATGAGCATATTCCCTTTGTTCTATAAATCTCAGTTCTGCATGTTTGATTAATTTTAGAACTATTATTTAATTTGCTAAAGTTTGATAGTAATTTGGGAGTTTTTTGTTTCACCTTTTCATGGAAAACCTTGCTGAAATATGATATTGATATCTTGATGACTCTTACTGTTTCTAATCCTTTTTTGAAATATTTCATACGTTGTATCAGAACCAAAGAAAAGTACTGACCAAATACATTCAACATATTGGTAATCTAGAAAAAAGGAGAGTGTAAAAGATAGATATAAAATGGTTTAGGAGACAAAGAATGGTTTAAAGAAAAGTTCGAAGAAGAAAGAAAGAGAGGAAAAGTGAAGAATGGTGATGGTAGTGGTAGGGGTGGTGGGGAACATATTTGTTCTTTTTCTTTTCTCCTTTTCTCCTATCTCTTTATAACATTGTTTGAGAGTTTCTTTTGGTTTAAACTAATCTTTTCTGTCATTTTCTGTCATCTAATTGCTTCTTCAAACGAAACGGTATCATCGCAGTTAATGTCGGTTAATGTGATAAAGAAATTGTTTGAATGTTTCAGACTTTCAGGTTCAAACCATTTGTATTAACTACATGAGTATGCTTAGTTCTGGTTTATTGACAACGACAATATTTGATACTCCCTCTGGATTTAGATATAAGATGTTTAAGGTTTTACGCACATATTTAAAAACAATAAATACACTATTTTAATTGTTACTTTATTGATTATATCAATAAAGTTTCACCACTCATAATTTTACTTTTTAATTTATGTTTAAATTTTAAAAATAAATGCATTAGTTATATCTCAAAACATCGTACAATTGTATACAAAATAAAAATATAGAATATCTTACATTCGTATCCGGAGGGAGTATATTCCTTCAAACAAAGCAAAAGAAAATAATTGATATATATATATATATATATATATATATATAGGTCTTTGAAGATTTAATTTTAGCTAGCAGATGTAGGCCTAAGCAGATGCATGGGCTCATGCTTTGAACCAAGAGAGATACATTCAAGAGGAGAAGTGGTGGAGTCATCTATACTATTAAAAGAAAAGGAGTCATAAAAAATCTTCTTACGAGAAGTTGTTGGACCTATTCACTAGACTTAACTATTTTTTTGGTCTCACCTTATATTTCTCTAACTATACAATAATCAATTACTTTATATTTCTCTAACTATAATCAATGATCTTATTTATTACTCAACTTACTATGATACACCAATGATTTATACATCAATATTATTAATTCAGAATCATTGCTATATTTTACTCCTATTTTTCCTTGGAATATTACTTTTGTGCCACTAAACCTACTTAAAAAACAGATTATTTTATTACTGATTTAATAATCATACAACCCGCGAACTTTTTTCTTTAACAAAAACAGTTACTATAAAAACATTTGGATTTATTGGTAATTAAAGTGTGAACAATACCATATTTAATTCATATTAAATGTTTTATGACCCAAACTAACGTAAAAACATGATGCAAGTACGGTTAACATAAAGTTAAAAACATGATACCATTCGACGGTCAAAACATATTAACTTCCAATTACGATTAGAGAAATACTTCACAATACAATAAAAAGCTTAATTATATTTCAAAATTATAGCTTTTTCTTTGAAAACCTTCCTTGGTTATTTTTGTGATGAAAATCTTTTACAACTGGGTTTATTAGGGGAAAGGGTTTTGTATAAATATTTTCTTAGGAAATTATAGCATTTTTAGAATGTTTTCATGTTTAAATAAAATATCTTATTTTATTTTTAACATTTATAGTTAACTCAACTATACTCAACTTAATAATAATTTTATTTCTAAAACTCGAAAATTTAATCTTAAAATAGTCATTACAAAACCTATAAACTAGAATGCATAACATAAAAACAATGTAGTTTATTCAATTTTATATCTTAGTAAAATTTATATGAGAAATTTAATCAAATTTTGAAAAATATTATCATGTTGTTTTAGATTTTTACCATGTCATCTGGTATAGATTCACGAGTTAATATGGGTTTTATATTTTAAAGGATTTTAAATATTGAATGTTTTATTAAATTGAAACTACATTATATACGGTGACTGTGTTTACTGGTTTGACTGTGGATACCACTTATATCTTAATTCATCTATAAACCACATATGTATACATTAAAAAGAGTTAAATATATTATAAAAATATAATGCTTTTTCAGTTTTGGTATTTCGATTTTGGTGTTTTGGTTCCTTTTAGTGGAAAATTAAACTGAATGTTGAGGACTTATTAAGATAATTTTTTTAATATTTAAAAAAAATGTTTGAGTAATTTGTTTTATTGGATAATTCAGCTTATAAATAGTATATTTCAGATATTTGGTTATTTAGAAATTACATATAATTAATATTTGTAGGTAATAATTTGGATATTTGGTTATAATTTGTATTTTAAAAATTCAGGTATCCATTTCATTCCTGGTTCTATAGATATATGATCTGTTCGGTTATTTATAAATTTTGGTTCAGGTTTGGAAACATTTTTTCAATTTGGTACGGGTTGATTATTCGGTTCCTATGGCCAAACTTATAAACTATCTTATATAAAAATGTATATTAAAAATTATTAAATTCAATAAATAAACCCGCGCTTTCTAAGCGCGGGTCAAAATCTAGTGATCGTTTAATACTCCATATGTTCTAATATACAATGATGTTTTAGAGAAATTTTGTTGTTTCTTAATATATGATGTTTGTACAAATCTAAATAACTTTATTTTTCTCAAAAACTAGGTAGTCAATTGTTTTTATTATTTCTGTATATAATTAAATAATTTATTTTAATTTTTTGTTGTGATACTTTTTTTAAATGTAGTTTTCTTAATATTTTTACATTGAGTTAAAACACCATATATTATAAAAAAAAGAGGAGCATTATTTGGAAGCTTTAAATAGTGTTTCCATTAAAGATGCACTTGATGAAATGATTTTAAAAATTAAAAAAATAGGATTCAAATTCTAGATACATATCCAAACAAAAATTGTAATAGTAATAATAATATTAATTTTCTTAAACCAATTAAAGACCCTATTCGAATCAACAAAATCGTAAATAAAATTCCATTTGATGCCAAAAGGAATTTGGAGAATACCACAAATTTCGGTTACAAATCTTCAATTACAAAATGGAAAAAAAAACAAGGAGTTTCTAGTCATCTTGATTGGTCATGAAGAAACTAAGGAGTGATTAAAGAAAATTTTTTGAAGTGGAGGGGACAAAAGTGAGAAGACACCTGGAAAAAGGCATGTGACGTGGGGAATGTGAAAATGTTGTCTTCTACGGGCATTGTGTCGTCTAACAGTTTCTCGTGCTTGCAAAAATATGTTTTTAGTGTGTGAGGTGAATTGTGACGTCTCCTTAAGTCCATCCATAGGCGAAGCATCTTTCATTAGCTCCTCTCTTTAAGGTTACGCATTCATTATTACTCATCCGTCATGCCTGCCTCCCTTTTCTCCTCTTTCTTTATATAGTACTATATTTTAAAATTTTCCAATTTTGTTTCTTTCTTTTTGCTTCTAATTGTTACATGTAACGTATACAAACAAGGAACATGCAAATATGCAATTTCCTGAAGAGCACCTAGAATCAGATAAAGAACTATTTTGATGTGTTTTGGTTTTTGGCACTAAGAGATTATAGGCATAAAAGCTATACCTTTTTGCTATAGATTTGTAGGAGCATCGATTGATTCACTTTAATTTTACTGATAAAAGGGTTTATTTAAATACTGAAAATAGCATCTGTTTTTTGGTTGTGGACTTGAATATTTGCTTTATGTTAGCATAAAGTAATTATCAAACAAACTGAAGAGAGAAGTGTAACTCAAAGCGACTTGCTTTTCAAAGAAAAAACTCAAAGCGACTTGGATTAGAATAATGTGAAGCTCAAACTCATGTCATGCTGGCTAGGATACGATGTAGTCCACTTAGGCTGTTTTTAACTTTTATAATTAAATCAAACGTAACTAGAGTGTTAATGACGTAAATATATCATTAAACAAACAGTTAGATTAGTTTATGCTACTATACATTATTTTAAAAAGTTTATAGCGGTTATAAGAAACCCTTAATTTGGAAATGGTGTTTGTCGAACCCACGAATGCATCAATGCGCGTCACGATAATCTAGTGCATTGAACTTGATTTAATACGGACGAATAATTAAGTATACTATGATCTTAAAAAAAATTAAGTGTACTTTGTTCTATACTATCTTTTTCAAGAAATAATGTTCTTACTCGGTTAGAACATGCATTTCTTGTCTACGTTCATCTTACTCCTTACATATTGCCTTACTTTTTTATGTGTGCAAATAGCCTTACATTTTATTTTCAATTAATATGATATTTATGAAATTATGCCACTTCAACAAGAACTTAAATGGAGTATTAGTCCTTTTGATTTCATCTATGTTTTGAATCTACTAAAGTGTTGCTTAATTTTGTGTTTCATTAAATTTCGTCTCATTTTAAAGCTGATGAATCTATAAGAAAATCATTTTTTTATTAATGATGAAATATATATATATATATTTCTAAGAATAAAATAATACTCTCTCCATTCCTAAATATAAGATTTTTAGCTAAAAACACACATATTAAGAAAATCATCTCTTATCTAGAAAGTATCATTAAAACTATAAATTAATGTTATCCAACCAATTACAAAAATAAATTATCAAATATGATTGGTTACACAGTTTTTAATAAAATAAAAACTATCTAAAAACATGAAAACATCTTATATATTGGAACATCAAAATTCTTTAAAACATCCTACATTTAGGAACATAGAGATCAAGCTAAATGAATCATACAACCTAAGTTGAATTGAATCGGAAACGGATACGCGGAAATGAAACGTTTCGAAACGTGGAGTCGTGATTATTACAAAATTTAGAAATATAAATGTTTTGGAAACGTCTATTATGTAACTAATTAACATGTGAATTATTTATTTTTTGTTTGGTCTGTATAAGAAAAAAGTCAACAAATAGCCATTATGTGTTAAGTATACAAAATTAAAATAATAATAATAAACATTGAAGTCATATAAAAAATTCAACATAAAACATAATATTTTAATATTAAAAAGCAGCTTAACTAAAAATAAGATTCATAACGACAAATCAAAGATTGATAACATCAATCTCATTTTTATTAGATATAACAAACATAACTGTTTCTAACTTATGTTTATCTAGCGAAAGATCCTCAAACTCAAGTTTCCCAAGATTAATCTCATCTAATGAATCTAATTGATTGTCTTTGACAATTCATATATGATTGAAACCATCTTTGTATGCAAAACTTTGTCAAATAAAAGACGAATAATAGTGCACAAATATCAAATTTTTCTTCCCGTTTTCCAAAAAAAACTTATGAATTTCCAATTTAGTTTGAGGAGTTTCTGATTCTAAAACGCGAAACGAACCTTCAAATGATTTTCTATGCAACCTAGCAGACAACGGTGTATCTTAGATCTTTTCCACTTATATAACTAAAATCTAACACTAATATATATAAATTTCAGACAATGTTTTTTGGGGCTTTTCTATCAAGGAAAAGCAAACAATTGTATATTTTTGTTAAATGAAGAGTACTAGGATTGTAGTATTAAACTTGAAACGATACAAATAGAACACATCCACCAAAAAAATCCGTGCACAAAGTCTATACCAACACTTTGACCAAATGTTTGGTTGACACGTATACTTGTCTGCTACATCAGCAACATCTTTAACAACACTGTCTCATCATTCCACCATCTTCATTTTTTATTTATTCAAAAAACAAAATTAAGAAGACCATATCAATATCAATTCTTCTTCTTCTTTGAACATTATATTAAATTATATTAAAAATCCTCCTCTATATATATACACACACGTTCAAATCATTAATCACATCTTTAACATAAAAATCATAGAGAAAGAGAGTAGTAAGAAAAAAATGGGAAGAAGAAGAAGCTCACCGTCTTCATCGATAGAAAGTAGCTGCAAAAGCAACCCATTTGGTGTCTCTTCGAGTAATACTCGGAACCTAAGCACGGACCTGAGGCTCGGACTTAGCTTCGGATCATCGTCCGGACAGTATTACAACGGTGGAGAAAATCATGATGAATATGGAGTCGTTGCGGCTGATCATGAAATGATCATTGAAGAAGAAGATCAAAACGAGTGTAATAGTCTCGGAAACTTCTACGTGAAGGTGAACATGGAAGGTGTTCCTATTGGAAGAAAAATCGATCTATTTTCTCTTAATGGATACCATGATTTGATCACAACTCTCGATTACATGTTCAACGCCTCAATCCTATGTAAGAATTTACTCACGTATATTTATATATCTTTTTTTTTAAAAACTATATTTATATATCTTTGCATTATATGAATATAACGCACTCAAAATAATTATACATATCTCGTTTATGTTTTGGCTCTTTTTTTGCTAAAGAATATGATATCTTTAGTCTTCTCACGCTAGACAAGAACATCCTATAAATCTCTTTGTAACCATAACATAATAAATATGATGAAAACTGAAACAGGGGCTGAAGAAGAAGAGATGTGTAGCGAGAAGAGTCATGTGCTAACGTACGCAGACAAGGAAGGTGACTGGATAATGGTTGGAGGTGTTCCTTGGGAGTAAGTACTTTTCTTATTTATTATATTTAATCTTTTTAATATATTTAATCTTTAATTAAACACATGCAATTTTGATTAATGACTATATAATGATGTAGAAGTCTAATGGGGTTTAATTGATTATTCTATAGGATGTTTTTGTCTAGCGTGAGAAGACTAAAAATCTCAAGAGCGTATCACTACTGATATAAAAAGTAAAGCAAAGATGGAATCTAGGATTTGACCAATACAGTGTGGGAAGAAAGTTTTGTCATGATGTAAATCACTTGTTTGTCGGAGATTTATTCAAATTCAAAATTTTGTTTTTAGTTTGTTACTTAATGTTAGTATTATTCGGTTGTAACTTGTAAGGATGAAAAAAAAATCAGATCCTTTTCAAGAATCTTTATGTTTTGTTGTTTATTAGTTTTTTTTAAAAAAAATTGAGAAAATTACTAGCTAGCCTATGTATAATAAAACTAAATTTTATATGAACTGAACTCATACATGAAAACTAACTATACAATTGAAGATTACTACATACTTATATATTTTTCTAAGTTTTGATATGAACTTTTAATACAACTTTCAAGTTTAAGATTTAACATTACTTACTAGACTTCCACACGCGAGCTACAATTAGGGATATTAAATTCGGTAAAACTGAAACAAAATAGAAAAATGGTTTGAATTTGCTAATATCATATAAACTTTTTTTTTGTTTTGATAACTGGTTTAATATCGTATAAACTGAATAGATGTTGTTTAAGAAACCACAATATATGAATATGTTCCGGTATAAACCGTTAAACAGAAGAAATCGTTTAACTAAAATATATTGGTATACTTATATGTAAATTTTATAATAAAATTAATAATAAATACATAATTTATTTTATTAATGTGATATTCATATTTAAGACATTGATTTTAATAATTTGTTATTTTGTTCTAAGTTAAAAGGGTTATTTTGTTTTTCTCATTTTTTATCAAATCAAATAAAACATATACTTTTTCTTGTTAAATATTTGTACAAAAATATATTTATTTATTAATATTTTCTTATTTTATTTTTAATAGTTAAAAAACAGAAAATATTATATTTAAAAATTACCATACAAAATAGATATTTCAGTTTTAATAAATATTTCTAATCATATAAAATAAAATTTATTCTAAAAGGTAATTATAGTTATGGTTTTGGTATAAACCAAAAATCAATTATTTATAAACTGAAATATCTAAAAACCAAAAAAACACTAAAACCGAACAAAAGTCCGAATCAAACACCTCTAGCCACAATCAAAAGAAATTAAATCTCGGATTCCAATATTCAAAACTAATCTAATAATTGAATAATTACATTTTACTAATAAATAAATACATTATACCCTTCTATGGTTCATAAATCTTTAATACAGTGCTAGTGTATATGTTTATTAACTGATCTTTAATCAAATTTCTCTTTATGTTTCAGTTGAGGTTTTCACATAGTTTGAATCAACCTCATTGAATATTTTCTAGTATAATAATAGTTTACGTTAACTTTCACCTGTCTTCAAATTTGAGTTTTTTTTTTGGATCAAATACTGATAACTAGAGTTTGTTCTTCTTTTGGAATTTGAATTTTTTTATAAAAAAATTTGTTAACAACACAAAAATACAATCTCAATAGACTATGTCGGAGATATACAATTGTTCTTCTTAGCAAAGCATTAAAAAACCTCATACAAAATAGGGAAATTGCATTCTGTAGCTACCAAAAATATTAGAATTTATTCCGTAGCCAATATTCAGTTTGTTCGTCTTTGATATAGTATAGTACTTCCCAAGTATATAGTATTATATGCTATTGATAGTTTCGTTCTATGCTCCGTATGATACCTTTTCATATTGGTTTTCTTTTGCAGGTTGTCATTTAAGAATTAAGCCTTCTAAGCAGAATGTTTGAAACTGGATTTGAACCAACTAGAAAGAAACAGATATTGTACCCAACTCTTTGGAACGACGAAAATTAGACATGAAATGGTTAGTATGTTGACCAATATTGACTACTTCCTTAAGTATCCATAGGGTCGGGAGTCGTTTATTCTCATAGTAAAGAATGCAAAAGCTCAGGGTGTTGAGCAGTATGTTATGGACACGATGATTATTCGCATGAAGGGGAATTAACTTGTGTTACTATTCCATATAAAAATTCTTGTTCTATTCTATATAGACAAACAGAACAGATATGTAGCATGATATGTATTATGTTTGTTGTTACCCCACTTGTAATTACATGAGCATTCAGTTAACCACCCATAACAAATGTAAACTTCACACAAATTTATATTATCTTATTTATAATGATTATATTTTATCGTTAAAAGTAGAATATTATAATGAATGATCTATATTGTATAGTTTAATATTACATAATATTATAATATTATGTACAGTTTTCAAGATTTTGTTATTTGGATTTAGGATTTATATTTGAGTTTTGGGTTTAGTGATTAGAGTTTAGGGTTTAGTATTTAGAAGTTGGGGGATAAGGTTGAGGTCATCATTAACTTCATCCATGCAATCATAGATATTTCATAATTTCAATCTTATGTACTATGCTATTTATTTTGTTATATTATATTTGAGATTTATGGTTTATACTTGGATTTAGGGTTTAGTGATTATGGTTTAGAGTTTAGTATGTAGGAGTTATGTTTTGTTGTTGTATCATTGTTATGAATCGATTAATTTTTAGGGTTTGGGTATAGTAAGTTGCGGGTGTGAGCATCTTAATATGTAAGTTTCCCCGGTAAGATTGGTTTACTATAGTACTCAAGTTGTATGGAGTAGAACATATGCACCCTTTCAAACCAATTAAATATGCTTTCATGTGTTTAATATCGGAAAACAATTTATATATTGTATTTGAGTTTATTGTTTTTTGACTGGGGTTTAGATTTACTAAGTAGGAGTTTGGGTATATATATTATTTAGTGGTTATGGTTGGTTTTATATGTATAGTTCCCATTGAAGGTTTGGATGATGTACTATGTTACCGAGATATAACAGTACACACGTAACCAATATATAATAGTATGCGCGCAATCCGGTAAGCATTAATTTCTTCGTGTAATTATCTTTTTCGTTCTGCGTGTTTGTTTATAAAATGGAAATAGACTCACGGTATAAATAAATGGAATACAGCAGGTGATGTGACAGTATCATATTATATCCACTTATTTATTGTGCACAGTGAAAATGTATGCGGTAAAAACGTGAGTTACGTGAATAGTTACGTGGATGACCTACCAAACTCCAGTTCTAAACAGTACCCTCGTAAAAGTGTAAACACCATAAACCATCGACGTCATCTCCATTTTCCTTTCGTACTCGTAATTTGTATTTACGGAGGGTATAACCGGATGACTTGAAGCGTAAATGATAGTTTCTTAATTATATCAGTGTCATAGATTTAATTTTACTTATGATTTTGGTTATTACTCAAATTATCTTTATAAAAAAACAAGAAAAAACGAAAAAAAAAAACTCTTAAGCCACTGATTATTTTCCTCACTGCGCACAAACTTGCAATTAGAAAAAAATGAAAGAAGGAACAAACGAAAACATCACTTTTGAAAAACGAAATTTCATAGAAAAATAGTAAGGAAAATTTGAAGATTTCTCGACAACAACGCAAACTGCGTGTTGCCCTCAATGGTCAACTTACCAAGAAAGCAGCCATGGTGACCTACTTAAACCCCTTAATTACTCCAGATTATCCTTTTCTAGCCAAAACAATCAGAGATATGCTTCGGGAAGATACTCTCTTCAAAAGAATCACAACTAATCTCCCACTGTGAATAGTCTCTAACATTTGAGCATCTCCGGAGCTTTTTTTTTTTGTTTGTTTAACCTGGGGTATCCCGGGTCCATGGAGAGGTCCAGACTAATCCCCAAACGGAGGTGCAGCCCACGGATAGACCCTCTCTCCGGGTATTTAAATGTGCCCTAAAGCGTAGGTCCATATCCGTGTGGGTGACAGGGATCGGCAGTTCGCCACAGCCTGGTGTCGAACCTGTGAGCATGACAATTGGCCCCCAAGGTTCGCAACCAAGTGTGCTACCTGATCCCGTCAACATCTCCGGAGCTTTCTTCGAGTTCTTCTTTATTAGGGATTATTCTTCACCGTAATATAGTAACAGTTGTAAGTAAAAAAAACACGTTTTACGTGTTGGTCGGCATGGACGGTGACGGCGTGGATGGTGAGTTGAAATTGTTGACGTTGGTTTTGTCAAAGATTGTGAGCTCACCAAACACCTTCTTCATGCTTATAAAAGGAGAGCTGAGGTGAAGAGGAAAGACATCCCAAAACACGAAAACAGAGAGAGAACGAGAGAAGAAAAGAGAAGAGAAGAAGAAAAAGAAAAAAAAAAATTTCTCACAAAAAATCTTCTTTAAAAAATTACGAGTAATTTCTGAGTGTATTTGGGATTGGGGTGTGAGTTGTGATCTTGTAAAATTTTCCTGGTTGATGATAAAAGATCTGTAGCAGGTCCGGAGACGTAGGTAACATTGGCCGAACTCCGTTAACAATTTTGTGTGTGTGCTTCTTTTCCGCTCCCATAAATTCTGGTTTACCGCAAAATTTAACCGCATATTTCCTAACAACTGGTATCAGAGCTTGAGTTACGGTGATTGGTCAAATTTTTTGCGGAGTTACTATTCACGTGAACAGTAATTCATGAATAGTGAATTTTTGTCGGTAACATCGGTTTGTCGACGTAGGTGTTCTAATACACGGTGGTTC